>NC_143131.1:1428653-1584615 GCF_059928025.1 Delphinapterus leucas
ATGAAATAGCTCTATAATCTATATACAGACTTTCAATACAGAATCTGTACGTTCTATGCATTCATGGCACAAAGCAAGCTTACGTAAGGCAATTGTGTTTTAGTTAATATTAACAGCTCAAACTTTTTCGTGAAATTTTATTATTTCTGTTAACAAAAATGTCACCAGCAAAACCAAATTAAACAAGCTCACAGATAAGTCCTCTCTTGAAGATTTCTTTTTCAATTACAGCTTGGGAATCACTAAATTTGAAAATGTCTTCTCCGCAAATGCTTTTTTTTTTTTTTTTTTTTTAGTATGAATCCATAACATATCTTATTTGGAAGTTAAACAAACTCTCTAGTATTACTATATAATCCATAAGTTATATGGTAATGTTAATTATTCTTTAGCAAATCTATCCCTGTTCTTTAAAAATCATGACCTCAACCGAAATACTACCTTTGAATTACTTTAAGTTGGATTATAGATCTCTAGCATTGCTGAACTGTATCTAGAAGCCACACACATCTCTGGAGACATACCTGCACACAGTAGTTTCCTTCTCCACAATTTAGGTACAACCAACAATATGGATGTTCAATTTTCAAAATAAGGCATGAAACAATTCCAAGTAACTAGAATGCTGAACGTGTTCATCTTGTCCCCAAAATCATGTAATTTAAACTTGAAAAACCTCCACAAGAAATAGAAAATATCTATCTAAACAATGATCGAGAATAGAAAATATCCATTCACTCCATTAAAAGTCATTATTAATACTTAAGGAATCTGTATTAATCAAAATCTCACCACGAGCTTACAAATGTATTCAAGATAAAACTAAAGAAAACCTATGGAAAGTTGTAGAAATCCAATCTCTTTCATGACAAGCTTTCACTGTCATTTACATTGCCACCAAACTAACAAAAAAGACTGATGAACTGGTAATCTTACAAACTTTATAGACCTAAAATACCAATATTTAACTTTAATGATATAATTAATTTTGTACATTAACATCACAAAATTACTTTTCTACGATCGAATTCCCTTACCTGATTTTCAGTTTCAAACAGAAGAAACCCGTAAGTTTCTTGAAGTTCTTCGTGAGTACAGTTACTTGCTTTTTTTTCTTGGTAAAGAGTTTTGTACCGTATAAGGAGAGAATAATCAAATGTTATAAACATGTTATTTTGCCTTGAAAATTAACTTTTAAAAATGCATCATCTGAATTCCTCCTGCTAAAAGACTAATGACATTTATTATTTTTCTATTCCCTAGAATATATTATAATTACCTTTCAAGTGACTATTTCCAAGGATCTTTTATTTCAGCTGAAATGGGATAGCTAAAAAGAACTAGGCTTATATATCAAAAATAATGGGTCTCTTTCTTTAAAACTAAAATAAAACAGACACAGTGTGTACCAAGCACCTCACCTCATTTAAGAAAATGTCATTTTTCACCAGTCACTTGACTGTACTGAAAACCATGCTCAGATGCAGAGTCCAAGTAAGAAGTATGGAGAATTGAAACTGCCCTCTGGAAGAGAGAGTCTGAACTCAAGGACACTGTCTCAAAAACTGCAAAACACAAACAAAAATAATGCAACTGTTTAAGATAACCAAAGGATGGGGAAAAGTGGCACACTAAATATCACTGAATACTGATACAGGAAATATATCATCTATGATAATAGGAAATAATCATCTATTTCCTTCCTGTATAAGACATCTACAATGTGTTTTGGCTACCATATCTGGACTATCTTAAAAGATCTCACATGTGAAAATAACCTAAATGGATTATAACTGAGGGTGAATGACTTTTAATGCAAGAATAAATCCCTTTTGGTTTCAAGCTGGGCGCTGTAGCCACACTGGGTAAAAGCAGATGCAACTGTAGTGTCAAGTTGGTGGTCAGCAACTGCTTAGACCAATGCTTCTCATTCTTAAATTTTTTTAAACCTAAGCCACATTTTGATAAACTTACCCTTCCTGTCTTCTCACCAAATCCCCAAGGAAGTCTGTTAGGTTCCTTGGAAGGAGCCTACTACTGCACACTCAGCAAACACATTAGAAATCATGTTTCTTTGGGGCTTCCTCACCAGCCTGTACATGTCTATTAAAATTTACTTCTTATGGGCTGTATTATAAAATCATCATTTTACAAAAATAAAACTTTATTACTTTTCTTGAAAGTGCTTTCTTCAAACCATACCCATGTGTTATCCCAAAGATGCTGGTATACCCCTCCCATGAGAGGCATGCTTCCTAATTGAGAACTACTGACTCAATCCAGTAATTCTCTTGATTGAGCCCTTGTGTCTTTTGATTTTACCAGTCCTCACTTAGCAAGAACTGAGCCTAATGAGTTCTCATAACATTGAACTATTTGATTTGTTTACTCCTTTCTATTTACATCCTCTCTATTCTCTTTAACAAGGTTGGGGGGGTGGATACACACTGATTATTTGTAAATAATAGAGAGAATAATTTATGTAAGACTGGAAGTTTGGGCCTTACAGTATAAATAAGTACATTAATCTGGCTTCCTACTTATACCAGGACTCTGCCAATTACACTAAAGTTCAAAAGTTAAAGAAAACATAAGCTTTTTAATTAAAATTAATTTATGAACAACAGATTAAAAAACCCTAGACTATTACAGAAATCAAAACAAACATTTCAGTAAAATTCATTTGGACTAAACTGTCCTAATGCTTCAATTCCCAAGGTAATTTAAAAATGATTTTGATAATAATACTTCATCGTATCAAAAATAAAAGATTATAAATAGCAAGGAAAGAAAGAAAAGAGGATGAAACACTTAAGAATATTCTGAAGTTGGCACATCTGATCTATATCGATTGTATCTGACTTTGATTTTTCCTCAGTTTCACCTTCTCTCTTTCAATATCGGTATACCAGTGCTGTGAAAAATATGGATATTCTAAAGAGATTCAAACAGCAAAACACCAGTGATAACAATTTAAAAATTATGGCTTTCTTTAGCTACTTCCTCAAAACAAACTGGGAAGCCTATGCACTTGCAAACTCCTTTTACAAATAATCTGTACAGCTAGCTCAAATGCAAATCAGGATTCCTTTAAAAATTATAATTTTGGAAACCTAGTATTTAAATTTTTTAAAAGGCAATATAATATTTAAAGAATCTAATTATACTATGAGGCTCAATATTTGTGAAAGATGTTGCTTACAAGTGAAAGAAATAAAAGTTGTCATAGCTTTGGAAATGACCAATCTATGATTATCAACTTCCCTAAATTCTGCAAGATGTTAATAGATTATAAGTTTCACAAGTACTGAATACTACATATATCCCCAATTTTGAGCGTCAACGCACAATAATAAACTGAAAACTGTGAGAAATAATGCAATTTAAAAGACCCCATCTAATACAATGTGGGGAGTACTGCTCCCAATAAAGCTAGGACTAATGGTAATGATTTAAAATAAACAAGGAGGAACAAGTAAGAAATGACTTATTTTGTACTTTTATACTGTAACTTCTAAAACCATTTATTTATGGTTAAAAATGCTTCCTTTTTATGTCAGCACTCTCCAAATAGCCATATGTTAGAAAAGTAATAATTTTACAGTTGGCAGAAGGAAAAGCATATCAAAAGAGAAGTTAATGGAAAACCACAGTAAACCCTGAAGCTTTCATGACTTCATAATAAATGACCTCAATTATACTCTCAAGAAAGCACAAGTTTCCTGCTCTATAATTAAGGACATAATGAGAATTTTACTGATAAATCATTTGACGTTGTCTCTTCCCACACAATGCGCTTTCATTTAACCGCCTAAAACAAGCGTACAAAACGAGGAGCATTAAATAAATGGATAGTTTCATTTTTTGCTGAGCAGTGCACATGCTCTAGTTTAACATTCAAGATGATCAGAATATTAAGAGAAAGAAGAGGGGGCTATTCCACAAAGAAATCTAAAGCAACATCTAAGAAGGTAACTTGAAAAGTACCTGTCTGTAAAGCATAAAGAGTGTCCCTTACGGTTTAAGTGATCAACAAAGAGCACATGGAAAAAACTGAAGTTGAATCAAAATGGCTCTGAAAACTGAGTTAATATTCTTTCCTGTAGCACCTGGCTTTGGGCACGTTTCTCTGCCATTTGTGGATTGGATCTTAAAAGTTAGGTCAAGCTTGGGTTTCCCTGGTGGCACAGTGGTTGAGAGTCCGCCTGCCGATGCAGGGGACACGGGTTCGTGTCCCGGTCCGGGAAGATCCCACATGCCGCGGAGCGGCTGGGCCCGTGAGCCATGGCCGCTGAGCCTGTGCGTCCGGAGCCTGTGCTCCGCAATGGGAGAGGCCACAACAGTGAGAGGCCTGCGTACTGCAAAAAAAAAAAAAAAAAAAAAAGTTAGGTCAAGCTTGACACAACAAGTTGGATTCTGCTCAAAGCGCCCTGCATCAATCTCCCCCATCTCAAAATCCATGACAGGGATACTGAGTGTCTGATTTCGGGACACTTTTTTCTCTCTTTATAACTTCTAATAAGAGAGATAAAAAAATTATAAACCAGCTTCTGATGCTATACCACCGGTATCTATTTTCCATTCTATAAGCATCTGGTCTGAAAGCAAATAATGAGATGAACAAACGTCAACAACTTAGGTGTCACAGTAATCTAACAGAATCTAGCCACTTCTACATCTCCCCCAGACTTACATGACCACAACTCCTGTTTGTGAATTAAGCAATAGCACTTATCAGAGACAGAAACACTAAGAACCCAACAATATGTGCCATTAAAGGCCCTTATTAGTAGAAGGCAACCTACACCTTTTAATACTCTCCATGCCTATATACTGTATCTCCTCTAAGTAGGTCATTTGACAGTTGTTGAAGGAACAGCCCATTCTTTAATCACCTAATCCTAAAATGTACTACCCTTACCTTTAAGATATCAAAGGACTGCCAGTTTAAGATATATACAGCTTTTTTAGAACACAATTTGGCAGAAAGTAACAAAAACTTAAATGGGCATACCAAATAACCATTCCATTTCTGGGAATCTGTTCCTCAGAAATATTAGCATAAGTGCAGGGGTTATATGTCCAAGGGTGTTCCATGCACCAACACCTATAACAGCAAAAACACTGGAGACAACCTAAATTGCCATCAATAGGGAAACACCTTGCACTTACTAAATAAAAACAAAGTAAATCTGTATATACTGACGTACAAAGATATCTATTGTATACTACTGAGTGAATAATATGTATTATCTGTCATTTTGGTAAAAAAAAAAAACCATAAAAAATTATGTGTTTGGAAGTATACAGAAAAAGATGTAGAAAAGATGGGAAATCCAACCGTTAACAGTATATACACCAATGGTGATTGGGGAGTGGACAAAAAGGAGAACTTATACTTTTGCCTTATATATATCACTACAATTTAGATTTTTCTTACATAAGCATGTATTACTTCTACTATTTAAAATATCTCAATTTAAAATCAAGTAAAATAAATCATAATTTCAAAGAAATACAGATAGAGGAGTGTGACAATTTCTCTTGAACACACACACCTTTTCTGATGCAATTTGCAAACTTAATCACCTATCAATTTTGGACTAATAATTATAAGAAATCTGTAGCTACTGGAAGTTAGAATTTTTAAAAAAGTCCTTTCATTTTACATGATCTAAATTAAAATCTAAAAAACTGTACTGTGCAGCTTTGGATTCATTAGTAATAGCTTATAGCATTTAGTTTAGTACCCACTCTTCTCTGATATGAACCTTGTCTCGGGAATGTAGCTGGGAGGGTGGTCTTAATTCATTTGCACCAAGTATACCCCCGGACTTCTTGACATAGTCCTGTTCTCTGCTAATGTCATAAATGCTAAAATGAAAAAAGAAAAAATTAAATCATAAAGTGAATAGTTCTATTTCAGGCATATCTACTATATAAATAAATGTTTACTGAGCATCTAGTTTGCATTAGGTACAATTTTGTGATGTTTCCCTTCTTTGTCAAGTCTCCAGAGCTAAAGGCTAAATTTGCTGTATAAGAAGTAGTAACACACATAGATTGAAGTGGTTTTCCCCCAATTCTTTAATTTCTAAAGAAAATTTTCTTCGCAGAGATAAACAGGAATCAATTTTGCCTCATTGAAAAAAACCTTTCAAAATGCACAGATTATAGAACCACACCCATGTTCTACTGGCTGGAAATAATAAAATCAAATAGAACACAAATAAAACCTCTCCCCACCCCTACATAAGTAATATTTGATTCACCCTTCATTAAACAAAACTATTAGTGATGACTATTATGTGCCTAGTACTATGCTATACCCTGCATTTTATCAAGACAAACGAGAAAAAGTCTCTATGATGAAAGTGTCCCGGTGGCCTGGAGATCTTAGAATGCGCTCACAAAATACTCCTAGAGTGAGTGTGTGACCTTTGGAAAGCAAGGGCTGTATCTCCTGGTGACAGTGGTCTCAAAGAGGAAAGCAGAGCTGGAAGTAAAGACCCTCCCAAACCAGATTACACTTGCAACTTAGAAAAGGAGTAGCAACAAAGGCACCATATTTTTAAAAACAATCCTCAGCTTCAGGAGCAGAGGAGGGAACCCTTAAGCCTGAAAACTGCTCTGTTGCATCCGTACACTGGGCTCAAACACATCTTCAGAGCTAGAATAAGATGAAGGCAGGGAGAGGGCATCTTTTCCTTTGTCCTCGGTGAGAAAGCTTTCCCAGAATTCTCTCTGCAGGCACCCCATTCTCAACTCATTGGCCAGAACTGAGTCACACGTTTATTCCTAAAACAATCACTAACCAAAGAGAGTGGAATTACCATAATGAGCTTAGAGTAACTAAGAGTCACACAGCCCCCACTCTCACCCGCCCAAGCTGCTCCTGAAGCATGGGATCACCCCAAAAGCTAGACAAAATTGTGGTTTGGGGGAAGGGAAGAAAAAGGGAGGTGATTACTGGGAAGGCAGTCAACAACATTATCACACTAAGGTCTCAACAAGTTAGTGGTAGGTCTGCACTAGAATCCTGGTCTCCTGAATCCCAATTTAATTCTCCCCTCTTGACATAATGAACGATATAATCAATATTGCTACTTTTTCTAAAGAATCTTAAATATATTCACACAGTTCTACCTCAAATCCTTTTTGAAAAAAGGTGTACTATTATAAAACTATACATGCTATTTTTTGTAAAGTATACTGAATTTCTCAAATAATGAACTGCTTGCAGTTCCTCATGTGTATCGTGTTTCCACCTCTGCATTTGCTATTTCTATTGCCCTGAAAATGTATACACTAGTGCCCTTTTTTGGCTTATCATTTGAATACTTACTTAGATTTCAGGTATCAGTACCTCTCTGAAACCTTTCATGACATATCCCATCTCAATGACACTGGCTGTTGGTATCACTGGCTACCCACTGTATCATGTTCCAGATTCTCCCACATATCTATAGTACTGATTTCGTTATAGATTTTTCTTCCTGCCACTGGATTAGATGAAAAACTTTCTTGACTGGACCTTTATTTTCTAAATACTTTCTCACTCTTTTTGTCTAATTGTTGTGGCTATTCTATTTTTTAGGAGAGTTCTTCAGCTTTATTATCTAATCCTTTCTTGCTTCCTGAATAATTTCTCTCCCTTTTTTAAAAAACGAATCTCTTCTTTTACGTAAGTTGTATTTTCTCTTTTCTTTTTAAAGATACCACAGTTTACAGATACTTCTATTTCTATTCCACCCATATTCCTGCCCTGAGAAGTACTTGGTACCTCTAAATCCTGAGCCTTTTCCAGATTCTGTGGAGGGAATCGGCTTGCTTCTCTTGTTGGCTTACCTCTCTTCAGCCTTCAGCATTCTCTAATCCACTAAATCATTTAGTAATTGACCACCTTCTTTTGTAGTTTCCCAAATACTGATTTCATTTATCTTCTCCTTTCTCACTCTCTTGATCTTTGTGGATTTATATCTTTACTCTGTTACTATAATCTTAGTGGAATTTCCAGAGGAGTGTACAACTGGAGGTGTCACAGACATAACTGAAGTGTCTACTTAATGTAAGTCTTAATTTCTTCAATCAAAAAATGTGCAATATACCACCTACCATGGTAGCTACTATCACCATTATTTTTATTTTAACTTTTATAATTATGAAGACCTCATTTTATTTACTTATGTATTTATCACAGAACTAATTACATATCAAATCTTCAACAAATATTAATTTTAAAAGAATTAATTTTTAGTGTGTATTAACGCAATAACCATTTACTCAAATACATGAAAAGAACAGTCAAAGTAGATCTTCAACGATTTCTTTCAGAGTATTTATCATGGTTTATAATTACATAATCATAATTATTTCACTAATGTCTATTTACCTAATAAACCAAGCCTTATGAGGACAGGAATCATGTCTGTTTTGTCTACTTGTGATTACCCAGCATCAGCCCAATGCCTGGCACGCAGTGAATGTTCAGTAAATATGTATTTGATAATTAAAGGAAAGAATAATACTTATGCAATTTAATCTGTTCCAAAACTCAGAAAAAGAGCTTCCCGATTTTTTTTATAAAGCAGTCAAATGCTAACACCAAAATCTGACAAAGAAAATACTAAGAAAGGAAACTATAGATCTCACGAATATTGATACTAAAATCCTAAAATATATGTATTGGCAAAGGGAATCCATCAGGACACTAATATAATAACAGAAGTCAATTAAGGTACATTTTAGGAATGTATGAATTGGTTCAATAAATAGGAAATCCATAAATTTAACTAACCACATTAACAGGTCAAAGTTATCATGAGGGGCTGCTGGAACATGGGATGAGGCAGGAGAGCCACATGTCAGACTGTCCAAAGGAAGTTACTATATACTTCTTTCCAAACAGATGACTTAGATAAGTTTTTGTTGCTGCACAGTATTTTTTTCATTTATGTAGTATTATTTTGGCCATACTTAATCTACAAAACAAATTGATGCTTCCAAATAAAAGAAAGCTGTTCATTTAATGTAACACAGAAAAAATCCTACCATAAGTTGTTTAGGGGAAAGAAAAGCTGATAACAAAGGAGAAGTATGTATATATATATACACAAAGTCTTAAGAACATATACTATGATTTAAACAATGGTCATCATCTGTATAATGCTTATCTGATGTTTTTCTTGTTTATTTGATTATGCGCCCACCACTAGATTATTAGCTTCATGAATACAGGAATTTATCCTTTTCCATGCTGTACCCCAGTGCCCAGAACAGTGCCTGGTACACAGTAAGGTTTCAATAAACATTTCATGTATTGAATGAATCAATCCATATTCCAAATCACTTCACTTCTCTACTTAAACCCTTAGCGGCTTCTCGTTGCCCCCAGAATACAACACACACTCCCTGCCATGGCCCTGTGAAATCTGACCCCTGCTTGCTTCCTCCACCTCACCTGATCCTCCCTCCTCTGGCTTACTACTACGGTCCAGCTACCCTGGTCTTTCCATTCAAGCTCTTTGCTCTTTTCAGGCCTTTGCACTTGCTGTTATTTCTGACTGAAACGCTCGCTCTCCTGTTTTGCCCTCGGCTTAGCTCCCTCTCTTCTTTGAGTGAAATCTCAAGTTATTCCCTCAGATAAACCTCCTCTGATCACCCCACCTAAAGTAGGTATTTTCTTTAAATCACTCATTACAACATACAGCTATTTTGTCAATTTACTTTTGGGGGTGTGTGTGTGTCCATCTTCCCCAGCAGAATGTAAGGTCCACAGAGGCAGATACTCTTTGTCTTGCTCACAAAGACCTTCAGTACCCAGCAGAGCTCCTAGCACCACAGTACTCAACGCTCTACCAAGTTATCTTTGGGTAGGTCAAGTACAGGTAATTCCTGTTTCATTCTTTTTACAGCTTTACGTATTATCTGAAATTTTACGTAAGCATAAATATAATCTGGGGAACTAAAGCTATTTTCATTTTGGAAAAAAAGATCTTCCATGGCCCTAAGTAGTAGCAAGTTAGTTTTTAAAATGAACACAAAGTAAATGAATGGAAATAGCATTTCCCATAAGACAAAACAGTAAGAGACCCATAAGATAAAGCTTCTCTATTAAAAAATAGAAAATACTACAGAATGAGAAATGTATGATTTTTATAACAATTTTTAAGTTCTTAAAAATTTTTAAACTTTAAAAATTTCTTAAATTAAAAAAAGTCTACCATGTACAAAAGTTTAAATGTTTTCTAATGTCAAGATAATCACCCACAGAAAGAGTAAAAACCAAGATACCCTTGCTATTATTTGAAGTGCAAAAGTCCATTTGGAATCACTCTTTACAATTCAAAAGATTTCCTAAAATACTGTAAGTCTACACACACAGAAGAGTTGTAAAGAGTGATGCCATCTCTCTGGCAGTTCGGCAAGGGTTTCTCCACTCCACGCTCGCAGAATCCCATGAGTCAGGAGGCAAAGGCGCTCCGTAAACCCTTAAGTACATACAACCGTTTGTTCACCACCTACCTCGGCGGCCCCACCAAAGCTTCACTCCCCAAAGCCCCCTGAAGGTGGGACACCTAGTCCGTCCCTTCTCCCAGTCTCCTCGTCACCCAGTTGTCTGGCAGGCAGCTCACCGGCCAGGTGGGAGGCCCCAGACGCAGGTGTCTCCAGGAGCCCCTGGCTGGGTGGGGGTTAGGGCCGGCCCCTCCTCCTCACCTCATGGCGTGTGGCGGAGGGGGCTGTCCCTCTGCCCAGCTGGCCCCTCCGGCCCCCTCCTGCCAGCGAAAGCCAGTGTGGCGGGGGCGGCGCGGGTTGTGCCTTTAAAAGTCAACGAGGGCGGGTGGCGAACCGCGAGCCGCGCACAGCCAGGCTACCTGGCCGTGCGCCGGCTCGGGGAGCCGCAGTCTGGTCCGAGGGCTGGACAAGCAGAGTGTCCTCAGTTCCCTGTTTCTGACGTCTCCCAATACTCTTAGGTGGACAGTTTTATTGTTATTTTACAACGATCGCTCCAAGCTTCAATTCCCTCGAAGGTCTTGCCTGCAGGTTATTCAGTAACCATTCTGGATTGCAAATCCTAGACCTAAACCGAAATCCATGTCTTTTCACCACAGTGACCCCAAGTTATTCTAACTCACCGCTGCTATAAAGCTTTCCCATTATTGTCTAGTAAACTCGCTGATTATAGTTTCATGGGGCTTTGCTCTGTAATTTACAAAAATAAAAGGTCTACTGAATATGGTTTTGGATACTCCATATATGCCCAGGAGATGCTGATACCAGCACCCAGGGTTGGGATGGGGTGCTTGTCCCTCCCACTAAGCCACACAGCCCTAACAAAACTCATGAAAAATAAAGTTGGAGTGTGTGTGTGCGTGTGTGCGTGTGTGCGTGTGTGTGCGTGTGTGCGTGTGTGTGTGTGGTGTTTGGCCTGATCTAAGGACGTCTTTCCTTTTGGCTTATGTTTTAACCAAGTAATCTAAGACATCCATATGCATTTCCTGGACCGTATCTGCACTTGCTAGCGGAAAACTAATCAGGAGCTCCTAGAGAATCATTGCCGCTATGGTATTGTACAAATAGAAAACATACAGGAAGACCTTAACTCACAAAGGAAATTACTTAAATTCATAAAGAATCACGTAGATTAATTACTATTGAAAATAGCAAAATCACTTTGCATATTTAACATATGCAATGGGAGAGCAACTGCCTTCTTCTTAAAAACTTTAAAAAATTATTTCCACTGCTAGGGGGAAAATTGGCTGCGGGTGGTAGTGGTGTGATGAATTGGGAGATTGGGATTGACATGTATACACTAATATGTATAAAATGGATAACTAATAAGAACCTGCTATATAAAAATATAAAGAAAATTCAAAAGTAAAAAAAAATTATTTCCATTGCTAAAAATCCCTTTGTACTATGATTGTTTCATTTAACTGTGGCTTACTTTTAGACTTAATATTCAATTTTTGAAGACTGTTTGAACATTTTCAAAATCCATTTCTACTATAAAAAAGATTTCTATATATCAGACAGATGCTTATAATCTCATATCATATTTTGTTTTCTTTCTTGCTATGCTGTGTAAAAAGTCAACAGATTCTTTGGAGAACATACTTTCCATATTCAAGATTATGCACTTTTTATTAGAATCACTTCGAAGTTGATATGGTGCCATTTTCAGACATCTGTATAAAGGAACCGGCCTTTGCTCTGGCTCATCAAACCACGTTTACTAATTTGTGCTTCAGCATTAAACTATCAGCCTGCAATGAATGGCTGCATTAAACTCATTACTGTATTTATACACTACAAAGATACTGTTAAGTAGTTTTGTCCTTCTTCCAAGAAAATCCTAAGACTAAATTTCTCTCAGGGTCAATTACATTTTAAGACCTGCTTTAGATTATTTTGATTATCACATATAACAAAAGGGAAAGTGACATCTAATCCATACCATAACAATGATTTTTTTTTAATCACCACCACCCCTAGATATATCCCATCACAAATGCCCTGGGCAGAGAATAGGCCTATTTACTAAAGGTGGCTCATAGAGAAGTGGAGGATAACCACAGGGTGAAGCAGGTGCTTCAACTGGTCAAAACAGGCCTCAGGAGTTGGGGTCTTGAATAGTTAATGAGGAAGCAGGTGTACCCAAAGGTTCTAAACAGGGTCTATTTCACCGTACCAAGGAGGGCAGAGTCTTTAACACAGAATATTACCAAGGGATTTAGTTATCCAATTAAGTGTTACTCAATTCTTAAGAGAAAACAGAAAGTATGCCCCAGACACTTCTTAGAAAATTCATAAATAAAAAGAGAGGCCAAATTTAAAAACAAAAGGCCAATTGAGTTAAACAATAAAAACCAAAAGCTAGTTCTTTTTTTTAAAAAAAAGATTTTTTTTAATGTGGACCATTTCTTTAAAAAACTCTTTACTGAATTTGTTACAATATTGCTTCTGTTTTATGGTTTTTGTCCCCCCCCACCCCCGCCAGCCATGAGGCATGTGGGATCTTAGCTCCCCCACCAGGGGTTGAACCCACACCCCCTGCATTGGAAGGTGAAGCCCTAACCACTGGACCGCCAGGGAAGTCCCCAAACTGGTTCTTTTGGAATAAGTAACCTTTAGCAAATATAATCAATAAAGAGAAAAAATTAAATATCAACAAAAGGAGGCTAACCACAAATACAGGGAAAAATTTCTAAAAGAATAAATTATCACACACTATACCAATAAATTTGAAAGTTATAAAAATATAATTTACTAACATTGGTCTAAGTGGAAGAAACATCTGAATAGACCAATTACGATGAAAAAACTGAAAGAGTAGTTGCAGTCCTACTCCTCTCAAAAGACCAGTTCCAGAGTTTTATTGTCAAGGTTCACTTTTCACTTATCAGATTATCAAAAATCCACGAGTTTGGCAATGCAGTCTGTTGGGGAAACTGTGGGAAACAAAGGAAAAGAAAAGCAAAAGACCAGGAGAAAATATTTACTATGAAGGTTATAAAAGATTTATTTATACATTAAGACAAACAGATCAACAGAACATAAAAATGGAAATTCACAGTTTAGGAATTATGAATAAGTCAATAAACACATTTCAAAACACCTCCAATTTACAGACTTAAAAAAGCCAAATAAACCCAAGCAAGATAAATATAGATACAGTGAAACAGCAGAAAGCTAAAGACAAAGGGAAAAATATTAAAGCAGCCAGAGACAAGGAACTGAAAGACTGACAGGTGACTTTTCAATAGCAATAATGGAAACCAAAAGACAGAGGAATGAGATCTTCAAATTGCTACAAGAAAATAACTGCCAACCTAAACTGCCATATTCAGCAAAAACATCTCCCTTAAGTGATGGTGAAACAAAGACACTTTCAGGTAAACACAAACTAAGAGAGTTCATCTATTCTAAAGGATAGACTTTAAGCAGAAGGAAAATGGCCCTAGGTGGATGGTCTAAAAGATAAAACAATCAATGAATAATAGAGAAAGTAGCAAAAATGTGGGAAATATAAAAAAGGACTGACGGCAAAACACAATAACAATTCTAAACAGGTCTCCTTCTGTCTTGTAAGAATATTAAAAAAAAATTAAACTACATAATAATAACATGTTAAGTCATGAGGAGCTGAATAAAATTAAACTACTAAGGTTCTTGTATTATCTAAGAGGAAGGTAAAGATATTGGTTATTTTTATTATTTAAAAAAATTTTTTTTTTGCGGTACACGGGCCTCTCACCACCGCGGCCTCTACTGTTGCGGAGCACAGGCCCCGGACGCGCAGGCCCAGCGGCCATGGCCCACGGGCCCAGCCGCTCTGCGGCACGTGGGATCCTCCCGGACCGGCGCACGAACCCGTGTCCCCTGCATCAGCAGGCGGACCCCCAACCCCTGCGCCACCAGGGAAGCCCTACTGGTTATTTTTAGATTTTGAAAAGTCAAGGATGCATGATATTTCTAGGATAACTATAAAAAGAGAAAAAAGTATAAAACTTCTGAAATAATATACGGGGAAAATGAAATGATATAAGATATTAAATAGCTATTTTAAAAAAATAACAAAAAAGGAGAAAAAAGAAATATAAAACAGCCAGGACAAATAGAAAGCAAAAATAAGAGCAACTGTAGCAAATGTAAATAGGCTATATCCCAGCTAAACATGTTTGAAAATTGCATTAAAATTCCAACTGATGCTCTTTAAAATAAGCATATCTAAAGCATACACATGCATACAAATCTATAGCTATCTCAAAAATAGTTTAATAAATGAAAAAACAAAAAATAAACACAAAAAGAAATATATGATAAGACTTCCCTGGTAGCTCAGTGCTTAAGAATCTACCTGCCAACGCAGGGGACACAGGTTCAAGCCTTGGTCTGGGAAGATCCCACATGCTGCAGAGCAACTAAGCCCATGTGCCACAACTACTGAGTCTGCAAGCCAAACTACTGAGCCCACGTGCCACAACTACTGAAGCCTGCGAGCCTAGAGCCTGTGCTCCGCAACAAGAGAAGCCACCGCAACGAGAAGCCTGCACACCACAACGAAGAGTAGTCCCATCTCACCGCAACTAGAGACAGCCCGCACACAGCAACAAAGACCCGACGCAGCTGAGTATAAAATATAAACAAATAAATAAAAAAAGAATTAAAAAATAAAAACAAAGACATGATAGAGATAATCACAAAGCTAAAACAGGATTCACTAAAAAGACTAAGATCGATGATAAACTACAGGCAAGATGAATTAATAGAAAAGGAGGAGGGGAGTTGGGAACAGAAATATGCATTATCAGAAATGAAAAAAGGAGACATAATTACACATTCTTCAGACATTAAAAATAGGAAGAGGGCACTTTTAACAACTCTGTACCAATAAATATTACAAATTTAGACAAAATGGACAGAGTCCTAGAAAAAATCTAATCTACCAAAACTGACATAATTTTCTTTAAGAATCTAAGTAATCCTGCTACTATTAAAAAAATTAAATCACTAGTCAAGAATCTGCCACCACCAAAACTTCAAACCCAAGTGGATTCAATGGTAATTTCTACCACAACTGGTTATCCATATGTGAATAAAGTTAAAATTACAGCTATACTCCAAACTACCCACAAATAACAATTCTAAATATACAGACATGAAATAAGAATGTTTAAAATTAAGAATTACTAGCACCACAAAGAGAAAAAGAATTTGCAACCTACTTAACTGTCAAAAGATTAGTACCTAGAGTATGTAAAGAAGTCCCAAAGTTCAACAACCCAATAAAAAACAGAAAAATGGACAAAGAATATGAGCAGTTAGTACAAAAAAAGAGGGGGGAAAGACCTTTAAGCATATATAAAGATGCTCAAACAGTCCAAGAAAATGTAAATTCAAATAAACTGATACCACTTTTCACTGATCACACTATCAAAACCTATAAATGTATAAGCATATTCCGTGAGGCGAGGTTTTAGGAAAAATAGTCACTTAGGTATACTGCAGGTAAGAGTGCAGAATCCAAGGAAAAGCAATTTGGCAATATTTACCAAAATTTCAAAAGCATTTACATATTGACCCAACAATCAGTTTTGGAAATTAACTGTATAGAAATCTCACATACAAAATGACAACTCTACAAAGTTACTCCATGCACCACTGTTTTGTTTTTTTTAATAGCAAAAGATTAGAAAAATATCAAATACTCTATCTACTACAGATTAGGTAAAACTGGTACAGCCACAAAGTAGAAAACTGCTTTTCCTACTCTATAGAATGAGTATGCTTCCTCTATACTGATTTGTGAAGACTTCTAGAATATGCTGAAAAGTGGAGCAAAATAAAGGAGCATAATAGCAGAAATTACAGTAAGAAGGAGGAATATCAAAAAATACACTGGGGGAATGAGCTGGACAGGTACAGGGAAGAAAGACTTTCTTCAACGTATGCCTTTACATGTTTTTAAATTGTTTAAATAAATGATCCTAGTAACTTTTTTAGCAACAGGAAGAGTTCATCAACTAGTACATATAACATATTTCATTTTAATTCGTAGATATTAGTAAGAAAAAACAAGCAGCCTGTAGAAAACAGCCCTGCGTTTCTTTTAAGTAATCAGAGAAATGCAGTTTAAAACCACAGTAATATATCATTTCACTTCTACCAGACCAGCAAAGATTTTAAAAGTTGGACAATGCCATATGTAGAGAGAATGGTGAGCAAAGGGAGGTTTCATTCACAACTGGTGGAGTATAAATCAGAATCACCATCTGGGGAAAGTTAGATATTATCTAATGAAATTGAACATGCAAATATCCTCCCAATGGATCTAGCACTTCCACTACAAATATGCCCGATCAACAGTACTGTGTATATGCACTTGGAGATGACTGAGAACATTTATGGCTCCACTAATTATAATGGCCCAAATGTTGGTAATAACCAATATGTTCATAAAGAATAAAATGGATCAACGTATAATATATTCTTAGAGTAGATTATTATACTTCAACAAAAACGAATGAATCACAGGTGTGGTTCTCAAAGTGGTGATGATAATGTAAGTGAGTTTTTGGTATTATATATTGAAATGTGCCATCATTTGGGAAATCTACATAATTCAGTGAACTAGTATCTTCCTCATGACCAATGCATGGGTGAAAGATCCCTTTAAAGTGCAAGCTACCAGACAAACATGTCACAAAGGAAGAAAACTACAGGCCAATATCACTGATGAACATAGATGCAAAAATCCTCAACAAAATACTAGCAAACAGAATCCAACAGCACATTAAAAGGATCATACACCATGATCAACTGGGGTTTATCCCAGGAATGCAAGGATTCTTCAATATACAAAAGTCAATCAATGTGATACACCATATTAACAAACTGAAGGAGAAAGAGCATATGACCATCTCAAGAGATGCAGAAAAAGCTTCTGAAAAAATTCAACACCCATTTATGATAAAAACCCTCCAGAAAGTAGGCACAGAGAGAGCTTACCTCAACATAATAAAGGCCATATATGACAAACCCACAGACAGCATCATTCTCAATGGTGAAAAACTGAAACCATTTCCTCTAAGATCAGTAACAAAACAAGGTTGCCCACTCTCACCACTATTATTCAACACAGTTTTGGAAGTTTTAGCCACAGCAATCAGAGAAGAAGAAGAAATAAAAGGAATCCAAACCAGAAAAGTAGAAGCAAAGCTGTCACTGTCTGCTGATGACATAATACTATAGAGAATCCTAAACACTCTACCAGAAAACTACTAGAGCTAATCAGTGAATCTGGCAATGTAGCAGGATACAAAATTTATGCACAGAAATCTCTTGCATTCCTATAAACTAATGATAAAAAATCTGAAAGAGAAATTAAGGAAACACTCACATTTACCACTGCAACAAAAAGAATAAAATACCTAGGAATAAACCTACCTAAGGACACAAAAGACCTGTATGCAGAAAACTATAAGGCACTGATGAAAGAAATTAAAGATGATACCAACAGATGGAGAGATATACCACGTTCTTGGATTGGGAGAATCAACATTGTGAAAATGACTCTACTACCCAAAGCAATCTACAGATTCAATGCAATCCTTATCAAACTACCAATGGCATTCTTCACAGAACTAGAACATAAAATTTCACAATTTGTATGGAAACACAAAAGACCCCGAATAGCCAAAGCAATCTTGAGAAAGAAAAACGGAGCTCGAGGAATCAGGCTCCGTGACTTCAGACTGTACTACAAAGCTACAGTAATCAAGACAGTATGGTACTGGCACAAAAACAGAAATATAGATCAATGGAACAGGACAGAAAGCCCAGAGATAAACCCACGCACATATGGTCACCTTATTTTTGATAAAGGAGGCAAGAATATACAATGGAGAAAAGACAGCCTCTTCAATAAGTGGTGCTGGGAAAAACTGGACAGCTACATGTAAAAGAAGGAAATTAGAACACTCCCTAACAACATAAACAAAAATAAACTCAAAATGGATTAAAGACCTAAATGTAAGGTCATACACTATAAAACTCTTAGAGGAAAACATAGGCAGAACACTCTATGACATACATCACAGCAAGATCCTTTTTGACCCACCTCCTAGAGTAATGGAAATAAAAACAAAAATAAACAAATGGGACCTGATGAAACTTAAAAGCTTTTACACAGCAAAGGAAAACACAAACAAGATGAAAAGACAACCCTCAGAATGGGAGAAAATATTTGCAAATGAAGCAACTGACAAAGGATTAATCTCCAAAATTTACAAGCAGCTCATGCAGCTCAGTATCAAAAAAACAAACAACCCAATCCAAAAGTGGACACGAGACCTAAATAGACATTTCTCAAAGAAGATATACAGATTGCCAACAAACACATGAAAGGATGCTCAACATCATTAATCATTAGAGAAATACAAATCAAAACTACAATAAGGTATCACCTCACACCAGTCAGAATGGCCATCATCAAAGAATCTACAAACAATAAATGCTGGAGAGGGTGTGGAGAAAAGGGAAGCCTCTTGCACTGTTGGTGGAAATGTAAATTGATACAGCCACTATGGAGAACAGTATGGAGGTTCCTTAAAAAGCTAAAATTAGAACTACCATACGACCCAGCAATCCCACTACTGGGCATATACCTGAGAAAACCATAATTCAAAAAGAGTCATGTACCACAATGTTCACTGCAGCTCTGTTTACAATAGCCAGGACATGGAAGCAACCTAAGTGTCCACTGACAGATGAATGGATAAAGAAGTGGCACATATATACAATGGAATATTACTTAGCCCTAAAAGGAAACAAAACTGAGTTATTTGTAGTGAGGTGGATGGACCTAGAGTCTGTCATACAGAGTGAAGTAAGTCAGAAAGAGAAAAACAAATACCGTGCAATAACACATATATATGGAGTCTTTAAAAAAAAAAAGTTCTGAAGAACCTAGGGGCAAGACAGGAATAAAGATGCAGACGTAGAGAATGGACTTGAGGACACGGGGAGGGGAAAGGGTAAGCTGGGATGAAGTGAAAGAGTGGCATGGACTTATATATACTACCAAATGTAACACAGATAGCTAGTGGGAAGCAGCTGCATAGCACAGGGAGATCAGCTCGGTGCTTTGTGACCACCTAGAGGGGTGGGATAGGGAGTGTGGGAGGGAGATGCAAGAGGGAGGAGATATGGGGATATATGTATATGTATAGCTGGTTCACTCTGTTATAAAGAAGAAACGAACACACCATTGTAAAGCAATTATACTCCAATAAAGATGTTAAAAAAAATGCAAGCTAGACCAATAGGTTTTAATATCGCATAGTTTGAGAAGTTCATTGATTCCAAACTCTATACTTCAGCTAACCTTTAAGAAACTATTAGGTTTTGATGAGTATTAAAGAAAAATATAACTATTTAAAAGAATATTAAAATATTCCTCCCTCTTCTAAACATACAGCTCAGTGAGGCCGGATTTTTTCATATACTTCAACTAAAACAGTATATTGCAACTAACTGAGTGCAGAAGCAAACATGAGACTCTAGTCATTAAATATATTTGCGAAAACGTAAAACAAAAACACTCTTGCCACTAACTTATTCTGGGTTTTGGAACACAGTTATTTTTCATTAAAAATGCTGTTTAAGATGTAGTAGGTTTACTATTATTAGTAGTAGTATTTTTTAGAGGTATACACCTCTATAAGCAATACACCATATACTTAATGGTATATGTAAATATACCAATATCTACGTTTAAAATTGGTTGGTTTCAATATCTAATATAATATTGATCCACAAAGGATCCTTGTGGTCCTCAATACTTCCTAGAACTGTGAAGGAGTCCTCAAGTTTCTGAATTGAGCTATAGGTACATGCTTCAACAGGGATGGATCTCAGAAACATAACGTTTAACGAAAGTAATTCACAGAGTACACAATATGATTCTACTTAAAGTTCAAAAACAGGTGAAAGGAAACAATATGTTGGGTAAGGATACATATATGGTTCATAAAACTGTAAAGAAAAGCAAAGGGATAATTAACACAAAATTCAGGACGACCATGGTGATGGGGGCAGAGAATCCTTTGTTTCTGGAGAAAGGCACACACCAAAGGCTTCTAAGGTACTTGTGATCGTCTATTAAGCAGAGTACACAGATACAGTTTTTTGTTTTTGTTTTTTAAAACAGTATATACAAATGGTATATTTCACAACAAAAATTTTAACAGAAGAAACAAGGAGGCATACCTATCCTCTTAGAAGAAAAAACTCAAAAGAATGTCTCTTCTCAAATTAATCTATAAATTCAATGCAATCACAAACAATATCTATCCCAGCAAGATTTTCTACAGAACTTGAAAAGATGATTTTAAATTTCATCTGGAAGAAAAATGCAAAAGAAGAGCCCAAAACTTTTTTCAAAAGAAAGTACCAAACTATATTATAAAGCTACAATAATTAAAACAGTGTGGTAGTAGATAAATGGGTCAAAGAAAAGAAGAAAATTCAGAACTCAATTAAAAAAAAAAATCAGCAAAGTATATGACCTGGCCAAAAATGCTTAATTTTCCTACTATCCAAGGAAGATAAACATTTAAATGAGATGTTATTTCAACTATTAGAAAATTAGTAAAATATTACCATCCGGTGCTGGCTAGTGGGGAGACAAAACACATCTTTTGAGAAAGTGAATATAAAAAGGTACAATCATTTGAGGGTAATTTAATAGCGTTATTATCCATCACTCTCAGAAGCAATCAAGTCTACGATTCATAGAAATACTATGATGAGCGCATGAAACACTGCTTATAATGGCAAAAAAATCACTGCAGCATTTTAGTTATAAGGGAAAACTTGAAAATAATTTAAACGTCCATCAGTAGAGGAATGAAAGACTCATTTGACAAACAGATGTCATATCTATTTAATTACACTAAATAGATATATCACACTGCATTTATTTAACAAACACTACGTCTCAGTTAAGTTTTTAGACACTTTGCAGATTTTAATTCACTTAAGCAACTATGTCTGGATTACAGGAGATGCTCCTGATACAGCTCTTTTTAAAAAAGAACTGGTTACACTTGGACAAATGTCCTGAAAACACAAAATTTCAAACACTGTTCTTTGTCTTCCTTAAAATAGTTGTGAACACTGTGTCACTTTTAATTTTTCTCCAGTCTGAGTTATTTACTGTTGTACTGAGTATACTGTATAGAGCTATCTGGTTCTAGAAGGCAGTTTTTCAACAGAAAAGTATTTTTACACTATTAAGGAATAGCAGCTTTGTTATAAACCTCCTGAGTAAGCTTACTACCAATCTCAGAGCCTATAATATTAAATATATCCAAACCCCTTTCCCCTTCTAATGCTTTTTCAGGGGAACACCGTGGGCCCTTGGATCACCAACGTTACTGCAATAACACCGTACGCTTGCACAGCACTTAACGTCTGGAATATATTTTCAAAAACCTAACTGTTCTAATTTTACCTTACAGGGAGAATAAAGGGTAAAAGAGGTGTATTTAAATATATGGATTTCAAATAGACAAGTGGTGATTAAGAGAAACTTGAGGATTTTCAAAGGATCTTCCCCCCAATTTTGAGGTTAATGTGCCACGTTCTCCCACAAATGCTGCTTGGTGCCACCTTCAGACAAACTGCTGGGTTGAATGGACCAACCTACGATGACGCGCTACTTCTGTTTTCAGCTAAATGACCCTCCCTGGGGAAAGACCTCTTCTATGCCTACTTTAAAAAAGAAAAGGTCACACACGGCCAATGAAGTCTATG
Organism: Delphinapterus leucas; assembly: GCF_059928025.1. NCBI lineage: Eukaryota > Metazoa > Chordata > Mammalia > Artiodactyla > Monodontidae > Delphinapterus > Delphinapterus leucas. The sequence goes on from NC_143131.1 coordinate 1,450,977, forward strand.
CAGAAGGAAAGCGGAGGTGCGGCCTTAACCAAGAATCCTTAGAAAAGTACTTCACTGCCAGTCCCAACCCAAGGAGCAAAGAAAGCTTCAGCTGGCCACTTCTTAACAACGTCCACGAGGATGCAGCGGTCCTCTCACAGGCAACTCAAAGGAAGTGCTGAACCGCCCTACACTTCCCGCCTCCGAAAGGGGAAACAGGAATTCTGACGCCTTACACACCTGGAAGACGCTGACTGACTAGAAACAGGTGCAGATCGGTGTGTTAGCAGCTGAGAGCGGCCACAGGTGGAGTCAGAGCCGAAGCAGCAAAGCAAAAGCGATTCTGAAAATCTCCGACCCCCGCCCCTCCCACCCAGAGCAGCGCTACCAGGCAAGAACGCGTGAGTCAACTCAGCATCCAGGAGAAGCATGCAAAGTCGACTGGAACTCAATTTTTCATTAAAAAATAAAATGACAACAACGAACCCCGCACAACCCGAGCGGCCACGCCGGGCACTCGGCCCCGGAGGACGGGCTCCTCTCGCCTGCCCTCTGGGTGGGCGTCCACGAGAGGCAGTCTCACCTGTCCTGTGCGCCGCCGCCGCCCCCGCGGACCGAAGATAAGCGTTCAGTTTCCTCTCCATGCTAAAATGCTGTCCGCGCCTCCACACGCGCTTCCTCCCCTCAGGCCCTCGAGGCCAAGCGTGACAGATCCCGTCGGACCCTGCCAACCAGCCGCGCCCGGGCCAACTCCCCGGGCCGGGGAGCCTTCGGGCCGCCCCTTGCAGCGACTCCCCTCCTCCCGGTTCCATAGGGCCCGCGTTCGCACAGGCTCGTCAGCGGCGCGCGGGACCCTCCACGTCGCAAACAGTCCTTCCTCTCCGCCCTTGTGCCAAGAAAGCCGCCCGGGCGTCGCGGGGCGGCTCCGAGGCGCTGGCGGGAGTGACGCGGACCCGGCGTCCAGGCTCGGAGCCTGCAGGCCTCGCCGCGCTCGTCAGCCAAACAAACGCTGCTCCTGCCCCAGAGGGTCATAGGAAGGCACGAACGCTGAAACTCCGCTCCACCTGAGGTAACAAGTCGACTTTCTCAGTGACTGACGCTGGAACCCGGAAGTAAAACCCCACGCCCACAGGAAGCGGAGGTGGGGGGAAGAGAAAGTGAAAACTGAACTGTGGCGTCCCTAGGAGGCAGGAGCCAATCGCTGGGGAGAAGCCGACGCGCAGGCGCGAGCTGCGGCCCTCGTCCACGCGGCGCTCACCTCTCTCCTCTACGCAGGCGCGAGGCCGCGGCGGGGCCCGGGATTGGACAAAGGATTCTGGCGGGCGCGGTTGCCCGGCGGGCGGAGCTGGGCGTCTCGCGGGGCTGACGCGTCACCGGAAGCGGAAGGCGCGCAAGGAGAACCGCGGAGGCGCGGCCACGACGGCGTTGAATGTGTTGGCGCGCGTCTTTCGCCTCACCGTTGGGAGTATTTACCCTCCTTGAGTCTCCTGCTACAGCTGCCGCAGCGTCGCTTGTCTTGTCTTGCCCAAAAGCGACGTTTACGAAATCACGTTGATCCATGTAACATTTGTTTATGTGGTGGGTTCCCTAGGAAAACACCGCTAGAAGCTTCTATTCCATGCAGAGTTAAGGGAATAGCATTACTATAGCAATGCTGTTACCACAAATAGCATTACTTATACCAATCAGAGATACTAGGTGATGCACTTAACCGTGAGCCAGACACTGGGCCACACTATGGGAATAGAATAATTTACTCATTCAGTAGCATCTTTTATTGTTTACTGTGGCCAGGTGCTGAATTAGGCACTAAGATTACAGTCATGAATAAGCCAGATAAGGACCCTGCACAGAGTGGAGCTTATTCTAGAGGTGGATGACAAACAGTAACAAGTAACACCACCACCACCACCAGAACAGAACTTAATAATAACTGCAGTGAAAACAAGCCAGAAATGCTGAGGATGGGGTTGGAGGCTGGAGGCCAGAGCAGAAAAGGCAGAGCTACAACGTCTCACTGAATAAGGGACATTGAGGTCAAACCTCAGTGATAAAAACAGACCAAATTAGTTCTTGGAAGATGAGGAGGAAGAACTTTCCAAGCAGAAGACAAAGTAAGTACAAAAGTCCTAGACATGAAATTGTGTTCAAGAACTGAGGAAGGTTGGCTGTAGAAGCAGAGACTGAGGTACAGCCGATGTTTTCAAAGTACATAAAACCAGTATGTACAACTCCCTGGCTTATCACAAAGCAAATATTCATGAAACCACCACCCTGGTCAAGAAATAGAACATTAAAACTGGAGCCTGTGCTCCGCAGCGGGAGAGGCCACAACGGTGAGAGGCCCGCATACCAAAAAAAAAAAAAAAAAAAAAGAAATAGAACATTGCCAAAAACCCAGAAGTTCCTTCTTGCGCCACCTATGGATCAATACCCACTCCCCTTACCTACCATCAAACCTAACAACGAATCTAACTTCCATGGTAATCTCTTCCTTTCCTTTCTTAGTAGGTTTGCTGCCTAAATATGCATCCCTAAACTTTATCATTTAGTTTTGCTTGTGGTTTGAACTTTATATAAACTGAATGGGTTTGTGCCTGGTTTCTTTGGAGTAACACTGTGAGACTCATGTTTCTGTGTACACAATTCTTTCATTTTCATTGCTATATATGTAGGGGTGGGTGTAGCACATTTTCTTTATCCATTTTACTGTTGATAGACATTTGCATTATTTCCAGTTCTTGGCTATGATGAATAATACCGCGGAGCACAGGCTCCGGACGCACAGGCTCAGCGGCCATGGCTTACGGGCCTAGCCGCTCTGCGGCATGTGGGATCTTCCCGGACCAGGGCACGAACCCGTGTCCCCTGCATCGGCAGGCGGACTCTCAACCACTGCGCCACCAGGGAAGCCTGCTACTCTTTTAACCCCGCTTCTCTTCACCTCCAGCCTCCTAAACCTATAGCTCTTCTTGCTCTTTCCTATTTGGGTGTTGGTTGATAAGGATTAGTGAGAACTTCCTAGTCAGGGGCCTCTACAGTAAAAGTTGCTAACATTTATTCAGTGCTAACTATGTGCCAGAAATGCTTCTAAATGCTTTCCAAGTGTTCGGTCACTTAATTCTCTCAACAATATTGTGATGAAGGTATCCATTTTACAGATAAGGTAACTGAGGCACTGAGAGGGGAAGATGCTTACTCAAGGACACAGTTAACAGATAGGGGAGCCATAGTTTGAATCCAGGCTTTACTCCAGAGCCTGCACTCAGACATTACGACTTGCTCAAGATACTGAAAACCTTCAGCGAGGCTGAACAGTGGATTATGAGTTTCCAGGGGACTAAGAGGGGTTGTGATTTGATGTTTTTAACACAGAATCCCTAAAATCACAAGTGATGTCTATTTGGCAGACTGGCCAGGCCTTAGAGCTTACGGCCTTTGGCTTACATTTGAACAGACTGCTGTTCTTCTGAACAAACGGTTTGGCATTTTTAAGGTTGGTTTATTACATGTCTAAAGACTGGATTCACTTATATCTTTCTTATTCCTGTTCTGATCTGGTTCCCAAAAGATGGCTGTGAACTTGAGAAGGGAGGAGTGTCTTCTTATTCATCTTTGTGTTTCCACAGTCTCCAGCCCTTAGGCTTAGTAGGTGCTCACTAAATGTTGGTCCACTGGAATTAAACCCCTTTAGTCTGTATCAGCCACCTTGAATTATGGGCCATGGTAAAGGTTCCCCTCTGGGACCACCAGGTAACCCTGTTCTGCTTGGCATTGACCTTTTTTTCTTTTTCCCTGCACACAGAAGCATTTTTTTCTTTATTCTGATTTAATGTGTGTGCGGGGGTTGGTTCTCTCTGATAACTACAACAGAGAACATATCATGCATTTTTGATTACTCTACATCTTTTGAATGTATGAGTAGAAAGGACTAGAAAATTTACCCTTCATTGCTAATTGCTTGCCTTCAATTTAAAGAGTAAACTAAATCCTGTTATTCTAGCTCAATCTATTTTATCTATTCTTTCAGATGCTTTCCTCTGTCATATCTTTCCTTTTTCTCCCTGTATCATTTTTCTTTTTTTTTAAGTTCTCAGCACAACCTCCAGGCTTGACCAGCATTCCTGTGTGCTCTCAGACTCCACCAAAGAAGAGGCGGATTGCTCTTCAATGATTTTATTATTATTATTTTAAAATTATTTATTTATTTATTTACCTATTTTTTGGCCATGCCGCGTGGCTTGTGGGACCTTAGTTCCCCGACCAGGGATTGAACCCGGTCCCTCAGCAGTGAAATTGCAGAGTCCTAACCACTGGACTGCCAGGGAATTCCATCTCTCTGTACCTTTTAATGAGCATTGCAGATCATTCATTTTGTACAACTTCTGATCCCCACCTTTTGGACAAACTTAATACCCATGCAAATATGAGTTTAAAGATTGAGGCACACTGACCGAACTCCCTAATCCCAGGCATCCCCAGGAGGCTACTGTCTCTCTTGAACAACCTTATCTCTGAGAGACCCTAGGTTCCTGGAATAGGGCAGATTCTGCTTCAGAAAGGAAATGTAGTCATACTCAGAACATCCCCTAGGCCAACCCAGAGCAGCCAGGGGTCTTCATTCCAAGGTTGGCTCTGAGCAGATCTGCTCTTCTCCAGACCCGCGCATGAAGCAGACTGACCTGCCGCCTGTGGGCATTCCAGCCCGTGCCTGCTGTGGACAGCCTCACTGTCTTCAGACCTCTCTGCTGGTATGTTTCCAACACTTTCACAAGAAAATTCCTAAGTCACTTCCTCCATGTGGCCTTCCTCCGATCAACCCCAAAGATCTGTGAGACCTCCTTTATTCTGTATCCCATCATCATCTAAATCCCAAAATTTAATTAAGGATTTTCCAGACTTCTTCTTTAGAATCTTTTCTGAAACAAATGGATTTGTGAGGATCTGGAAGTCATATATAAGCTTTCCTACAGTTATAGACTTTAAATGAAGTTTGGCTTCTATATTATATTGACACCTGTGAATCTGTTGCTTAATATCAATAAAAGCTCCCCAGACTCTCTGAGTGTGATGCTTTTCTTTCCAAAGGCACAGACCTAGGCTTCCTGGTGTCATCCTTCTGTATATAGCTGTGCTCAGGTCAGCGGTGATGGTCAGCAGCCTGCCCGGGGTGAGAGTCTCCCTAAAAGGGACCCCAGAAATTGATCTACCTTTCAAGAGGCTCCATCAGCATCCAGAAACACTGTACCCTATCTCGAAAGGCATCGGTCCTGCTGCTCTGCAAATCAATGTTCTCCAGGCCTCATTTTGGCAGCGTGGGCCCTGGAAGTCTTTCTGTGCTGTACTTCTGTAGCCTTCCTTCTTGTGCACCCGCACTGCAACCTCTGCAACTTCCCCTTACTTGGCGCTGGGATTTCAGGACCTAGGAATTTTCCACGATGTCCTTCTACATGCTTTTCATCGGCAGGCCTGGGCTGGCATGTCACACAAGGCTAGCTCCTTCGGCCAACCCCCTCTGCTTAGTCAGTGGCAGCTCCGCAAATGCTGGAGGGATGACTCAATGCACGGGAGTGTGTCCTAAATACTGCATTTGAAAGTGATAGTTTTCCTGAGCTTCTCATGACAATGACTAACCTCTCTGAATGTTTCTTTATGCCTGTGAATAGCTTATCGAAACGGATTAAGCATCCTTTTATGCATGTTCTTAGTAATACTGGCAATATAGTTCTTTTTGTTTGTTATGGAAATAACCCAAATTGGGAAAGGTAGCTTTAAAACTCCCCCGCTAACCAAAGCATGATCAATTGGGGAAAAAATTTTGAATTCTTTTCTTTTTCTTGTGAGAGGCATGGGAAATAATAGGAAAGGGAAAGTGGGGAGCACCACTCATCAAAAACATATTTTAAGAAATGTGCTGGCTTCTATTTCAGGAAGGTTTACATCAACACTGTTAACAGACAAATGAAGGAAAAGGAAATGTGGATCATTGGTATTGGTACTTTTCAGAAAGGCTGATTGATAATATTTTCTTGTATTTGAGATAATCAAGGACAGAAAGCAATGTCACAGGATGTGAATTACTCCTCATGACGGTGAGGAAGGTGCCTATTTTCTGTCTGTTGTACAGTATGTCTGGGAAGTCCCTCCCACACTGAGTCCTTGGTCTTTCTTCCTCTGGCCCTTTCACATGACTTTGACTCCTTATTGGCAGGGCCTTTTCCTAAGATTCTTTTGCTGATAATCCAGTCATGCTGTTCTCACACAAAGGCGAGTACTAGAAATAGGCATGTCAGGCTATGACACAGCCTTCCTCCTCCTTTGAAGGGGTAATGACCTTATTCAAGATGCTTTTATTAGGTCTACTCTGCAAGTTACCGGAGAAAAGTCATTGCATTTCATTCACACAACCATGCTGCCACTGCCAGTCTGGGTGGTTCTTCCAAGTCTCGGTCAACCCCCGTTTTACATGGCTGAGGCGAGGTAAGAAGTTGGACAATGAATTGTAATAACCTGGCTGATTTCTTACTTTGATTTAAAAAAAAAACAAAACTAATCATTATTATTTTTTTCTGCCTGTAAAAGTAGTCATTCCGACTGTAGAAAATACAGGGAAAACATAAAGAATAAAATTAAAATCCCACAAAATATCATCGTTATTAAATTTTGGTATTTTTCCTTCTATATCTGAGTTAAGTTATCTTGTCCCACTGGATGGGTGGGACCAACAAAAGAATTTTCTTTTTCTGTTATGGCCAAATCTACTGTTTCAACCTGGGAGGATCTGTCAGTTTTCTCATAGTGTGCATCACAGAGTTTAAAACTACTTGGAAATACAGCCCAAGCTGGCTGTGCTTCTTCACCTGGTACCTGGCAGTCAGGACTAGAAGCTGGTGACACTTCTTTAATTAAAGAACTGAAGGAGGGAAAAAACAAAAACAAAAACAAAAACAAACAAAAAACAAACAAACAAAAAAAAACAACTGAAGGAGAAGTCTGAACCAACTTGAACTTCCTCTGCAACCTCAAGGGCACAGGTTTCTTTCGAAAGTATGAAAGCCACTGTCTGTAAGTTATCACCTTTTCTCTCACTTTCTCGTGGTTTCATTGACGTGTGATCAGCAGAGTTCACATCAGGCACCTCTTCAGGCTCAATTATTTCTTCCGCTGTCTCCTGAAGCTCTAAGCAGGGTAACGGGGCCTCCTGCTGCTGCTCCATTTCACCAGCGGATGCTTCTTCCCAGGGACTCGTGGGCGGTGATATGGTGAGAGTGAGGTCAAGGTCAGAATCCTCCTCTGATAACTCGAGGCTGACTTCCTCTCTATTCACAGATAGGCTGGTTTGTTTGGTAAATGCAGAATTAAATGTTTCAAAACTCATGTGTTCACTGTTTAGACCACTCTTGTCATTCTTTAGTTCTGAAGAGCCATCCGAAGCATTCCTCACTGATGGGATGCAGTCAAGTGAATCTTTTTCTTCCAAGGGATCAGAAGCTGACGATGAGACTACTTCTTCAAGCTGGGACGACTCTACAGTGTCTTCCGAAGAGATGCTGAAGAGACTCTGGCTCGACAGAAAACATTCTTGAGAGAGCTTCATTTCTTCTCTGGGTAACAAATAACTAGAACTTTTAACTAGTGATAATGCCTCTGTTACAAGGCAATTATCAGACGGCGATGGTGAGCCTGCAACAGCCTGCCCTTTCTGTAACGAACACATTTCTTTAGCAAGTATCTCTCTACTCACTGAGAAGGCACAAAGGTACTTAGCGCCTTGTTGTCCTGACATTGCCAGAGAGGGAACGTCCCTAAGACCCTGTGTCTTTTCAAATGCGGACACAGGATGTCTAAGGCTTGTAGCAGGTGATACTTGTTTAATCAACTCCACATTAAAGGGTGTAGGTTTATCAGCTCTGTTTACAACTTCTGTCTGTATCGGTGCATAGGCATTTTTTTCAAAACTGAATGTAACTCGTTCCAGATTAATCACTACATACTCCGTATCATCCTCCCCTTCCAAGGATGACTGACATTCTTTGATTATAAGGCTGCTATGCTGGATAAAGCCCTGCAAAGCACCTGTTTTTGTTTGCATTTTTGCATGAAAAACATCAACTTTGCTTTCAAGGGTGCTGTACACAGACTTTTGAAAAATCATTGACGGATTGCTGATCCCATCGTAAGTCCTGGCGAATGTGGACTGTGTGACAGTATCATTATAAGATGTCACCTGTGTGCCATCAAGTGGCTCAAAGGTTTTATCTTCAGCAGGAATAGAAGATCCATTAGTTTGGGTACTTCCAATGCTAGAAAGCACCAGATTAGAGGTCTCTAGTTTATCTGATGACTCTTGTTCGGCTTTCCCCCCAATTATCTGAAATGATAAAAGCAAAAGAAATAAATTAATTTAAAAAATCAAGGGCCAAATGGATCTTTTTTTCAAGCATTTACATATGTGAAGAACAGAACAGACAAAGATCAATTTTAGTTTGCTCTGTTCTTTTGAATCTTCATAGGGTAGAGATCAAGCAAATCCCTCTCTTCTTAGGCTTAAAATACCCCCCAAATAGGAATTTGTTTTATCTAAATACACACACACGAGAACTCCAAAACTTTCTTAGTTGCACAGCCTTGTTTTTTTTGTTTTTTTTTTAATGGACTTTTGGGAAGAAAAGTGGCTAGACCACTGGCAATTTAAAGACTTGAAAATGCAGACTGTTTGCTAAATAGCATCACTTAATTCAGAAATGCAGCAGTAGAGGAAAAAGTGCTCAATTAATTTAAATTATTTTTAGTAAGATTAAAAGATAATCTTTAAAGCAAAGAATAACTTATTTTAAACACCAGCTTTCAATTAGACTATAAATGCACTGTCATCTGGAATGTTCCCATGAGGAAACACTAATTATTATCTCTTGTACTCAGAATACACTGATAAGCAGCTTTCCCAAGGTATCAATCTCTATCCTGTTAAATAAAAGTCCCTTACCCCTTAGCTGTCTTCTTAGCTTATAACTGGACATAATCTCTCTCTCATTTTAATACCTCCCTATTCAACAAAGCAGCAGAAAACACAGTGCAGCTTGCATTAATAAACTCAACTAAAAGGACTGATTTAAACAGTACCAGAAAGGATTTAGCATAAACAGTAACAGAAATACCTCTGGACAATTTTGATAACCTCATAAAAAGGCTGTTTCTTTTCTTCTTTTTTTTAAAGGCTGAAGAATGGTCTTGTTCAGAATATGGTAAAGTGGATTGACCATACAGTTGACCTACACCTGTAGCTCTGGAACACTACGGCCACAGATTTCCTGCCAGATTTTGAAGCAGTCGTGTTGTAAGTCAGGACCTGTGTTTCAAATCTCTTGTTAAAAACATTTCTGCCTTAGTCAAAGAAAGACACTGACCTGAGCAATTGGCAGGGAGGAGCTGAGACTTGGTTTTAAGGGGACACGACTGGCCAGATACAAAGCGTAGAAAACTCTTGATGGCACACTCATTCTGAGAACAGTTCTATGACCCTCCCAATCGTACTGTGGCTGATAATGTTGGGCCATAGTCGAGAATCTCACCATGCCTGTGCTCTTAGTGAAATGAAAACTTTGATAATCCTAGTTTGCCCTAGAATAGGGAGTGGTACAGGATTTAAAGGTGTGTGCACCTTTAAAGTATGGGTACAGTATTCAAGAAGATGACGGAAACATGTTTCTAAGTATATGCTATAGAAAGTGTTAGGAATCGTTAATTTTAACATTCTACTTTCTACTTAATACTCTTTCATGTTTGCAAGAAAATCATTCCTAATTGGACATTACTAAAGTAAGTTAATATATATTACCACGACCGAAAATACTTTATAAGAAACTAGTGTGTGTATAAATATATATGTAATAATTAAAATCTGCCTGACTAGACATAAATACTTTCTTATTCTAAGGTAGTGATTTTATGTATCTCTTTGAGAATAAGATGAAATTTATGAACCCCATCCTCAGAAAAAGAACGCATACACACGTAACATATATTTTATGTGTACACATATAAACACACATATGTGCATATATATACATAAATACATCCACAGAATTAGACACTGAGAAACAGCTAGAGTGTCCAGATCTGAGTCTTGGCCGGACAATTTACTATGTGCCTCCAGGCCATTCTGTACTTCTCCATCCTCAGTCTTCTCACCTATAAGATGGGTGGCACGGTCCTTACCTCACCCGGCCGTGTGAGAATTAACTGAGCTAATGCGAGTGAAGGGCTCAGACCAGTCTCTGGCCCACAGCGTTCCACCAGTCTTCATTCTGATGAAGATGAGCATCTGCAGACACTCACAGACCCTCTGAGGCTCACCCCTGGACCTGCAAATCCCCACGGAAGCCCAGGTACAGAAACTCAATGTTAACACAGGCACTGAAGGTGCCCAAACCCATGTAAAATTATTCTGTAATAAATCTGCTCTGAAAGCTTAAAAAGGCAGGTATTTTGTCAATCCATTTACTTAGAATCTTGATACAACTTTTTAATTTGCTCCAATTAAAATTCGATTATCAGGCTTCCCTGGTGGCGCAGTGGTTAAGAGCCTGCCTGCCGATGCAGGGAATACAGGTTCGTGCCCCAGTACGGGAAGATCCCACATACCACGGAGCGGCTGGGCCCGTGAGCCGTGGCCGCTGAACCCGCGCATCTGGAGCCTGTGCTCCGCAAAGGAAGAGGCCACAACAGTGAGAGGCCCGCGTACCGCAAAAAAAAAAAAAAAAAAAAAAAAAAAAATTCGATTATCCGTCCTATCAGTTGAGAACAGTGAAATGAAACAAAGTGTATTTTTCATATTTACAAACAGTTATCTGCAGACTATGAGAGGTCTGGCATTTTATTTACTGTCTCAGGATTTGTTTTCTGTTTTGGTGGTACGCGGGCCTGTCACTGTTGTGGCCTCTCCCGTTGCGGAGCACAGGCTCCGGACGCGCAGCCTCAGCGGCCACGGCTCACGGGCCCAGCCGCTCCGCGGCATGTGGGATCTTCCCAGACCGGGGCACGAACCCGTGTCCCCTGCATCGGCAGGCGGACTCTCAACCACTGCGCCACCAGGGAAGCCCTCAGGATTTGTTTTTAAAAATATTTTTTAATATATTCAATTTTAGTTTCCTTTAAGGTTTATCAAAGATTTTTTATATTTATTATTACTGCATTTGATCCATAAACACTATTATAGGTAAACAGAATAAGTATTATTCACCTCTTTTAAAAGATAATAAGCTCAGAGAACAAGTAATTTGCCCCAAATCATACAACTAAAAAGCTACATAATTATGGTTGGCTCCCAGATCATCTGAGGCCTACGATTTTTTTCCTCCTTTTGTTTCTTCAATCAGGATGGTAGATAAGCTCCACCTGCAGACAATCCAGACTTTGTAAACTAAGTTTCTGGCATTCTAATCCTTTACATAGCTAGAGAATCCACTTTCCTAAAAGAAACCAATGCCTTGTTATGAATGTGATTTTACGTACAAAAAATATTTCTTCAAAAATAACACCAGCATTTACAGTATTCAGCTTTACCTACCTCATTATTACAGGAATAGATGAAATTCTGGCTTTCTGGGGTCTCTGGATGACCTGCTGTTGCAAACATTTCTTTCTGTTCATTCTGCACCCAAAGCTCCAAGCCTCTCACAGGCGGTGGTTTCATGAAAGGAAGCAGGGGGTCAGTGATTGGGAAGGACACTTTGGCAGTAGGACCTCTGGGAGCCTCATTAGTCTCCAACAGAGGGTCTACGGAGCACCTTTCCACACCGGAGGACTCTTCAATTTCACTGAATTCAAACGATTCTAACGTGCTATTTATGCACACGTATTTTGCTGGGTTGCTGTGTTCTACTACTTTTCGGGATGATTGTATGACTTTGTTTTGATTGCTATAAAACAGAGCTACCCACATATGAAGTAAAAGCTTCACTTCTTCCATGGTATCTGGTAAATCAGTATTCCAAGGCCTGAGATTTTAAAGAAAGAAGAAACCAAAATCATTGAAAATGACTGTTTTAGTTGATTATCTTATAAGTAAGTGCCTTAATTATTAACCTTAGTTTTTGTGTTCATTTTTATTTTAAAAATTACATGAACATGAAACAATGAGTAAAATAAAAATGAAGTTGATATAACAAATAATTACAGTGAATCTGCTTGGTATTATTCCCAAGTTACTGGATTTTACACACTTCCTTCTCCCTCCCCAGAGTTTAGCACAAGTATCCCTTCTCGCTACATTTATCTCAACAGAAAAGTTCATCCGTTTTCATCCAGGGTCACTCCCACTCACCCGTGTAGTGCTCTGACTACAGTCTTCTCCAGGGGGTTGTTGCTATACTTACTTGCCGTCTAAGCTGAACACGTAATCTGCTTCCCATACGAAAGTGACCTTAAAGGAGCCGTCACAGCTGAATACGGCACGAGAGCGGCAGAAGTCCTGCAGGCTGGAGGGCAGCACCCCGCTCCTGCGCCTGAGCGCTGGGGCCTCGGAAAGCTGCTGCAGTGGGGAGGTGACCTGCTGATGCCGAAATGGCATCACTTTCCCCACTGGGGTTCCCGCTTCAGGGCCTTTTGTGCCATTCTTGGCAAACGCAGGGCCTGGGGCCCCTCTCTGCTGTAGATGCTTCTTTGAATGTTCTGCAAGGAGCAGGGCATAGGAACGCTCCACAGCAATGACAGAGCTTTGGCTTGCGTCGGAACTTTCTAGGGTTTCCTCGGGCAGTGCTGACTGGGCTTCTGCAGGGGCCTGAATGCCAGCAACCAAGCTTTCTTCCTCCTGGCTGACCGTGGGGTCTGATGTCAGATTACTCTTATCAGAGGAGGGCTTGGATGACGGTCCACCTTTTTGACTTTTAACTCTTCTATGATATTCATGGTCTGATGTACCACGCAAAGAATGTTCTTTAGAAAGCAAAACATCGTTCTGTGGCAATTCAGAGGAGCAGGGCAAGTTTCTGGGCTCAGAGGATGGTGTGGTAGAGGTAGCAGCGCTTAATGCAAGATCAGCCAACATATTTAGGGCCTGGGAGTCACAGTTGACAATGGAGTTTTCAGGTGGGTCTTCTGGAGCCACTGTGATATTTTCTGGTTGAGCTGTACTTATGCTAATAACATCTTCTTGACCATCTGAAATTTCTGATTGAAGCTGTGAAGAAGTTTTTCCTTTGGCTTCAGCATAAAAGAAAAAAAGACACATAACACTTGATTTCCATAGAATTAATTCTTTGTCATATTCCTATGGTTCAGTGAAAATCAACAGTTAAGTCAACATATTCAAGAAAAACCTCTTGATATGTTGCATAAATTGTATGTTAAATTTTTATTACCAGAGTGAGGTCTTGTCCAACTTCCTGATGTATTATAATGTATTTACCAAGGAACAAGTCTTAAGGAATGTGCATATTAATTTAAAAAGAAATCACCCTTCAAAACTGCATGTACTCAGGCTTCCCTGGTGGCGCAGTGGTTAAGAGTCTGCCTGCCGATGCAGGACATACGGGTTCGTGCCCCGGTCCAGGAAGATCCCACATGCCACGGAGCGGCTGGGCCCGTGAGCCGTGGCCGCTGAGCCTGCGCGTCCGGAGCCTGTGCTCCGCAACGGAAGAGGCCACAACAGTGAGAGGCCCGCGTACCGCAAAAAAACAAAAACAAACAAACAAAAAAAACCTGCATGTACTGACCTACACACAAGGCATACTGCTCAGCTAAAGAAATATACAAAGAGAAAAAAACAAAAACAAGAAAACAAGACTCCTGCCCTCAGAGAGCTTACAATCTAGTGAGAATCTAAGAATTTCTAAGTTTAAAGTGTATATCATAGAAGGTTAATGTACTTTCTTAGAAATCATTTCCCTTGGCAAGTTATTAGAGAAACCACCTAAGTTCAAAATAGAGATGATTTTTAACCGTACTGATGTTTAATTATAATACGTTACGATACAAATAAAAAATGAGAAAAGTAAGAATATTCAGAATCGCCAATTAATTTCAAGTTTTAAAACTTCAGTTTCTGCATTAAAAACATTTCCTCTCTATTCTATCTGCAAAAAAGCAAATCTCCTCATCTACTGATAATTCTCCTTACAGCAGGTACTCAAATCTACCCACTGGCATTCGGTCAGAAAACTAACATTCTCAGGTGGTTTACTTGCCTTCTCAGGACTTTGATTCAGCCTTTTAAAATGTGATTATCATGAAGGACAAAGTTCTCAACAATACTGGGCAGTGAGTCCCTGTAGCAGGTGGCTGGATGGACAGAAAAGCCAACTGTGCTCCTCTTTATAATTAGCAGTAGCAGGTCTGAAATAAATTACTAACCTGTCTGCAAAGCCCAATGACAGTACATTTACAGAGAAAACTCTGGCCTATGAGGTCATCAAACAGAATGACAAGAGTGTGTGTATGGTGAGGAGGGTAAAATTAATCAACCACTGCCCAGTTTTTATTTAAAATATCAAAGCCCAACGGGGTGAGGTACGAGAAAGTGGCCCAAAGAGGGCTGTCTCGTGAACCCTCCGGGTGTACTGGAAACACATTCATTTTAGGATCTGATGTGTTTACTGACACTAAGTTCATTCTATCCTTAAATACTATGGTTCTTACACTGAGTATCACTATGAGGAAGGTCGAATATAGAGAACACTGTATTGAGTCAAGAAAAAGGGTTCATTTTCATATGTGTCATTTCAGGTAAATCATTTAATAACTGACTTGCTAGAGGTTTTCAATTAATTAAAAATACAATACTGATCATCTATCTCTTTTAAGAAATATAGATAAAATGATGCCAAATAAATTATAAAAAATTAAAGAGTTCAGTAAATAAAAACTATATTGAAAACTTTAAAAAGGACAGAAAACCATTAGTTTCAGTAACAAAATGATTGAGCCTTCTTAAACTCTGATATTTCAAGTAAAGGAAATGAAGTGGATTAGCATGGGTGATTAAGAAATAAAAGAAAAAATTAACACATTATTTAAAAGGTGGTAATCTTAAAATTTTAACTTGGAATGTGGCTGCACAATATATACAGACACTTGCAATACAAATCGCCCTATTTCTGAATACCCATTCTGGAAACTTTTCATTTTCTGGGCTCACTTTTCTGCCA
The DNA here is from genome assembly GCF_059928025.1 of Delphinapterus leucas. Taxonomy (NCBI): domain Eukaryota; kingdom Metazoa; phylum Chordata; class Mammalia; order Artiodactyla; family Monodontidae; genus Delphinapterus; species Delphinapterus leucas. The sequence goes on from NC_143131.1 coordinate 1,466,102, forward strand.
ATGCCCAGTTGCACACCTCCTCCCACTAATCGATTAGCCTACAAGTATATAGAAGCCAATTCAGCACAAGGAATTCTAATGACAAGGCTGGGAATACAATGCATTATGTATGTATCTATACTCATCCTGTTTACAAACTAATTGGAAAGACAGGACCAAGACACACCAGATGATTGGAAAATAGTATGAATTAACTCTTTAACGTTCTCAAAAACCCAAAAAAGAAATGGAAAAAAAAGGAGAAATGAGTGCAGATCAGAGCATCAGGAAATGACTCCGGGTGGACTTAGCTGAGCAGAGGGGACTGCACAGGAGTGACAACAGGCGTGGTTCGTGTGGGTGGCACCATGTGCCTGGCAGGGAAGGCACGCATTGGGAAACGGCAGGAGAGAAATGTGCACCCGTGGGTAAGACCACCTCGTAACTGCCTGGGGAGACAAGCAGAGAGGCTGTGTTGGGTATGACTCTCTACAGGCTGTACGGTGATATGACTGAGGAGCTTTCAGAAAAATCTTCAGCCATAAACAACATTAGCGAAACTGAGGAAAGGGACTTCCCTGTGGTCCAGTGGTTAAGACTCTGCGCTTCCAATGCAGGCAGTGTGGGTTCGATCCCTGGTCAGGGAACCGAGATCCCACATGCTGCAAGGTGTGGCCGAAAAAATTTTTTTAAACAATGAGGAAAGAAAAAACCAAGCTCATCCATAATACCATCACCCCAACAAAACAAGAGTTTCTTTCCCTGAATTCCACTAAATTTGAGGCTTTTAAAAAACCTAAAGGTAGATGAGAGAAAGTAGAATCATGAGATTAGACAGAAAACTGATGGAAATACAGAGATATGAGGAAATGAAGGTTTTTCTAAACAAAAAACACCACCACACATACAACACAGTAGGACTCAATACCGAAGATACTGTAAAATGTATAGATTTTGCAGCTTGGTGGAGCTGCACTCTACTCAGAGAGACGGGTGTGAAGAGGGACATGGAGCTGGGAGAAAAGTGAGGTCCGCGGTGATGAGGGAACGTGCCAGCAACGAGGAGGTTCCAGCAGGTGGAACACGGAACCAGCAGTCAGCTGCTGGCTCACAGAAGGAGACTTGGTTATTCACTTCCGCACAAGTAGAAGTAGAAAAGTAAAACTGCTTTTAAAATTAATTTAATGCCTTTTGAAACCAAATACAGGGGCTTCCCTGGTGGCGCAGTGGCTGAGAGTCCGCCTGCCGATGCAGGGGACACGGGTTCGTGGCCCGGTCCGGGAAGATCCCACATGCCGCGGAGCGGCTGGGCCCGTGAGCCACGGCTGCTGAGCCTGCGCGTCTGGAGCCTGTGCTCCGCAACGGGAGAGGCCACAGCAGTGAGAGGCCCACGTACCGAAAAAAAACAAGAAAAAATACAAGTGAAATACAGGATTCGAGATTACTGACTGCTTTGAACCATGTCTTTACAGTTCCCTCTGGACAAACTTATAATATCTTCTATAACTGATTATGGTCCAGAAAAATACTGCCAGATGCTACCTGCTTGTGAATTTAGTCATTAAAAAAGGCCATTTATACTTTAACTCTGCTAAACAGTTCATGTTCAGGCTTTCTGCAGAATGAAAAGTAGGGTCTATTTAGTGAAGGTATGAATCTTGGCACTTTCTTATTTATTCACAATGGGAAACCAAGTTACTTGTCCTGTCAGTGTCTGAACTAAAGAAGACCACAAGAACGTGACAGATTTCAACTGATCTTATACTGTTTCAATATACTACTTTATAATCTCGATTAGTCTGTATTACGGTGCTGAAATTTACAGGAAGAGGACTTCTTACCAGGTTGTGGCTGCTTTCTGATTCTGGGATTCTGATTGCCTTTTACTATATTTTCCCTCTGTTTTTGTGGAGAATTCTTCACAGGTGGCTCAGCCCTTGGAACAGTTTTGACTGGAGATGTCTCTCGTTTCCTTGCCCTTTTAGCATTCGTTGACCCTGGAACATCTTTAGAAATAGGAGCTTCTTGGTTTTTCCAATCCAATTTGGTTGTCTGTACAAACTGTGCAGTCAGCACTTCAGCACCTTATGCAGAAAAGACACCGTTTTCTAAGGGGTAGGGGGCGCACATATTTATCAGCATAGCTTTCCTTTGATTTGTTTTGGGGGGAAACTTTAATAATGGGGAATAAAATATAAAATTTGGGGTATTTCATTAAAAGATTTTTGAACTTGCTAAGTGTTGGTCTATATCCCTAATTAGGATTAGGAGAAAAATATCAGAGTAATAACTTTATAGAAACAAGGCATGACTTAATTTTTAAAAAAGATTCCATAATCTTTGCTGACTGATGTGGCAGGTAAGGCTGAACATGCTAGTTCACAGCACAGGGTGACGGATAATTCAATTTACACAAAAGCGACACAGCTCCCATAAAGCCATATGGTTAAAACCATGATCACACTGTAGAGAAGAGACTGTAGGTTCACAAAGAGCCATCTTACATATTTTCCTTCACTACACCTAAATATCAAAGCTTTAACACTGCCTGAAAAATCATCTCTTAAGAGAAGACAGAGGAAGGTACATTGAAGAAAGTCCTCTTCTGATTTAACTTCCTATAAATCTATTATAATTGCTCATTTCTCTTACAAAATGCTCAGCTTTACTTCTCGCAGGGAGGGAAGGAAAGAACTAAAGGTGGGGGCACATGAGGAGAAAAAACTATTAACAACCTGCTTGTATCACACGCAGAAAGTGTTTCAATCCTTTAAGAGTTAAAAAAAAATGTTAATAAATGTTCCCTGTGAAAACGTTTTCCCCATTGACGATATAAAATAATCACACGTGTGAATGTTTGCAAATATTTTAAAATCACGTTATATGGAAAATACTATTTCTAATTGATTGAGAACAGAAAACATATTAAACAGTTTCAGAATGTGATGGTTATTAGTGAAATGTAGAAAAGAGACCAGTTTCATTTTATTCTTTTGAAGGTTAGAAAAATAAACGGTTTTTTAAAAAAGCTTTTAGACTCTCTTAATGTTGTACATTTCCCTGGGTCTAATTATTTTCTTCCCTACTAAACTATCAAAGGCAATAAAGCAGCAGTTTTGTTTTTAGAGTAAGACTTCTGATTTTATACTGGTTACAATTTCTAAAATTTTTAGCATAAAAAAAGGCAAAATATAAGTCAAGCAGGAAAACTGTTAAGACTAAATTAAGAAGAGAAAGAAAATAAGATGAGATGATCAAGACTAGGGGAAGCGTAACATCTGCACGGGCGGGAGGGGAACATCTCTCACAACCTAGGTCCTGCGAGGAAAAGGAGAAACACGAAACAGGTGACCCTGCACGGACTGCCCTGCTTATTTGCATCACTCAATGACATGTTTCTCAAGCTGCATGCAATAACCCATGGGTGTATTATAAAATAAACTTAATGGGCTGCAACCAGAATTCTTTGTTAAATGAAACAGAAGATATCAGATTGTATTACACATAGTTAGGGTAAATGCTTCCTGAAATTTCTGTTTCAGTAATGTATGAATTTGTGTGTACTGGACTACAATATACAATGTATTTCTTTTCTATTTTTTTTTGAGCTTTTGTGGTATTATATTTAGTCATCTTGGCTGGTTTAATCACATCGTTGTTGTTGTTCATTTTTTGGCCACACTCTGTGGCATGTTGTGTCTTAGTTCCCTGACCAGGGATCAAACCCGTGCCCTGTGCACTGGAAGTGTGGAGTTGTAACCACTGTACTGCCAGGGACATCCCTAAAACATATTTCTTATAGTGGATGAAATTAGCACACTTGAGAAACAGTGACAACATATATGTTGAATTATAGGTAATTTATTTAATACCTTTAAAATGGTTCATATAGAGAGAAACCCAATATGGTTGGCCTGGAATTTGTGAGGAAATGTAGAGTGTGAGTTGCTGCTTCATACTGCCGTTCTTTCTACCACCCTCCTAAACACACACACACACACACAATTTCTCAAACTATAATTGGCCAGAAATAACTACTTGTTAAACCACAGGGTAAAATCTTAATTATCTAGGATCCTGGGGATCCACACACCTCCAGTGTTTCTTCTTTAGGCATCAGAATTTTAAAATTCAAAATACTATAGATAGGGTTGGCAAATTTTTTCTGTGAAGGGCCAGACCTCAGTCACAGCCGCCCACCTGTGCCAGCACAGTGAAGTACAGAGACAACAGGTAATGCCTGAGGGACCCTTTGGCCCAAGTCTGCTCACCTCTTCGCTAAGGGGTCATAGAGCATAAGTTCCCTAGTTTTAAACAAAATACACCACACATAATCTGAGATGACTCTAAGCCAAAATTGTGTTATTTGTCGTGCTCTGTTCACTGAAGTGCATTTGACTAACATTAAATGGCTCTGGACGCTGATTCTCCCTCAGTTTTCAGGGGGCAACAAAACCACTTGAGGAACTGTTTCAATATATATGTCTCGAGGCCACTGGACCTTGTTTCAGTAGGTCTGTAGTAGGATCCAGACGACCACTTTTAAAACACACAAAGGATTAGAAATTCTGCCCCAGGATGCTCTAGTTCTGGGAGAGTCCAGGCACTTTCCCCCCTCTTTAAACATGTTCAGGCTATCACTTATCAGTTTTTGCCATCTGTTCTTAGTGTGCCTGATTTTAGCAGATCCTCTTCTTCCACTCGAATTTGTCCGAGGACAGTTCAGAAACTGAATGACCTTATTTCTTAGACAGGTAAGTAAATAACTGAGTGATGATTTGAGCAGTTTTACAAGTGAAATACAAGCTTTTGGTGGGTGGGCTTTTGTCCTATTTCTTGATTTTCATGTCATCTAGATTAGCGCTTCTCCAACTTTAGCATGCACACAGATCACCTGGAGAGAGCTAACGGACACTGTCTAGCTACAGTCCAGGATGGTCACACAGGAACAGGGTTAACACACAACAGTTATTACTAATTGCTCATCTGAAAATCCATACAGACCATGCTTACCGTTTTCCCTTTTCTGACGGAACTTGAGAGTTGTGCGAGAGTCTGGACGCTTCTTTGCTCCACCACGAGTTCTTCTGGGAAAGGGACGGCACAACTTCACCCTTTTACTCTGTACCATGGGCAGCGTGCCTGCTTTTCTCTTACGCTGAACTCTCAGATTTGATGCGGGACTTAATGGGACCAGAGCTCCCTGCCTTGCTTTAAACATCTCTTCAGAATTCTTTTGTGTTTGTGTTTCTTTTCTTACTTCTGCCGCTGAGTCGTGAAATTCAGCACCTGGAGTCATAACTAAAGAAAATCCAGCATCACAAATTCCATCTGAAATACCTTATTTCTTAGACAGGTAAGTAAATAACTGAGTGATGATCTGAGCAGTTTTACAAGTGAAATACAAGCTATTGGTGGGTGGGCTTTTGTCCTATTTCTTGATTTTCATGTTATCTAGATTAGCGCTTCTCCAACTTTAGCATGCACACAGATCACCTGGAGAGAGCTAACGGACACTGTCAAGCTACAGTCCAGGATGGTCACACAGGAACAGGGTTAACACACAACAGTTATTACTAATTGCTCATCTGAAAATCCATACAGACCATGCTTACCGTTTTCTCTTTTCTGACGGAACTTGAGAGCTGTGCGAGAGTCTGGACGCTTCTTTGCTCCACCACGAGTTCTTCTGGGAAAGGGACGGCACAACTTCACCCTTTTACTCTGTACCACGGGCAGCGTGCCTGCTTTTCTCTTACGCTGAACTCTCAGATTTGATGCGGGACTTAATGGGACCAGAGTTCCCTGCCTTGTTTTAAACATCTCTTCAGAATTCTTTTGTGTTTCTGTTTCTTTTCTTACTTCTGCCGCTGAGTTGTGAAATTCAGCACCTGGAGTCATAACTAAAGAAAATCCAGCATCACAAATTCCATCTGAAATACCTTATTTCTTGGACAGGTAAGTAAATAACTGAGTGATGATTTGAGCAGTTTTACAAGTGAAATACAAGCTTTTGGTGGGTGGGCTTTTGTCCTATTTCTTGATTTTCATGTTATCTAGATTAGCGCTTCTCCAACTTTAGCATGCACACAGATCACCTGGAGAGAGCTAACGGACACTGTCAAGCTACAGTCCAGGATGGTCACACAGGAACAGGGTTAACACACAACAGTTATTACTAATTGCTCATCTGAAAATCCATACAGACCATGCTTACCGTTTTCTCTTTTCTGACGGAACTTGAGAGTTGTGCGAGAGTCTGGACGCTTCTTTGCTCCACCACGAGTTCTTCTGGGAAGGGGACGGCACAACTTCACCCTTTTACTCTGTACCACGGGCAGCGTGCCTGCTTTTCTCTTACGCTGAACTCTCAGATTTGATGCCGGACTTAATGGGACCAGAGCTCCCTGCCTTGCTTTAAACATCTCTTCAGAATTCTTTTGTGTTTCTGTTTCTTTTCTTACTTCTGCCGCTGAGTCGTGAAATTCAGCACCTGGAGTCATAACTAAAGAAAATCCAGCATCAATAAATTCCATCTGAAATACCGTACTTCTTAGACAGGTAAGTAAATAACTGAGTGATGATTTGAGCAGTTTTACAAGTGAAATACAAGCTATTGGTGGGTGGGCTTTTGTCCTATTTCTTGATTTTCATGTTATCTAGATTAGCGCTTCTCCAACTTTAGCATGCACACAGATCACCTGGAGAGAGCTAACGGACACTGTCAAGCTACAGTCCAGGATGGTCACACAGGAACAGGGTTAACACACAACAGTTATTACTAATTGCTCAGCTGAAAATCCATACAGACCATGCTTACCGTTTTCTCTTTTCTGACGGAACTTGAGAGTTGTGCGAGAGTCTGGACGCTTCTTTGCTCCACCACGAGTTCTTCTGGGAAAGGGATGGCACAACTTCACCCTTTTACTCTGTACCACGGGCAGCGTGCCTGCTTTTCTCTTACGCTGAACTCTCAGATTTGATGCGGGACTTAATGGGACCAGAGCTCCCTGCCTTGCTTTAAACATCTCTTCAGAATTCTTTTGTGTTTCTGTTTCTTTTCTTACTTCTGCCGCTGAGTCGTGAAATTCAGCATTTGGAGTCATAACTAAAGAAAATCCAGCGTCACAAATTCCATCTGAAATACATGGAGACTGAGGACAGTCTGCCAATAAGTCTAGTGCAGTAGATACTTCCAAAATGTACCCATTAGGATTTGAAGAATAAGATCTCAACTGAGTTAAAGACTGTAAAGGGCACTTTTCAGCTGGAGGAGTCAAGTCAAAACCACTGGACACTTTGCCAAAGAATGCAGTCTCTTTAATTCCATCCTGAGAAGCAGCAGTCAATGAAGGACTTTTGTCCACCTTGTACAGTTCTTGGAGATTATGCTTTACTAATGTGTTTGGACAGATTCCTTTTTCAGAAAATGATTTCTTTGCTTCCAGCAGGGCACAATTAAGGGCAGGTAAAATAGGTACCACCTTCAATGAGATGTCATCTTCAACTTTCAAGTCTTTCAGCCCTAAAATGTATACACATGTATTAAAAACCCAAAGTTCTTGTTTTTTCAAAAACATGCAGGAAAAAACGCTTTAGATTACAAAATTACAGGATGGTTAAATATGATACAGTGTTTCAAATGGTAATCTAAATAGCAATTAATAGAAGACTTATGGATGCACTTAATGAACATATATTATCTCCATATATATGAAAACACGCACACACAGAACCAAAAAAGAGTCACTCAGATGGGATCATCAGGTGAGAATGAAGAAGGCAGGCCTGCCTGCAGCTCCATCTCATCTGACCAGGAGCCCAGCGTGGGCTCAATGCACCGGCATTTAGAGTTGGCAGAATTACTTTTCTATTCTCATTTTCTGCTTTTAAAATGTATCTAATCTGTACCTTATATGACCTACTTCAAATTCTCTTAAGAAGGTAGTCACAGGTGCAAACTTTCAGTTATAGGATAAATAAGTACTAAAGATGTAATGTACAACATAATAAAAAATAATTAACACTGCTGACGTTACATATGAAAGTTAAGAAAGTAAATACTGGGACTTCCCTGGTGGCGCAGTGGTTGAGAATCCACCTGCCTTTGCAGGGTACACGGGTTCGAGCTCTGGTCTGGGAAGATCCCACATGCCATGGAGCAACAAAGCCCGTGCACCACAACTACTGAGCCTGCGCTCTAGAGACTGCGAGCCACAACTACTGAGCTTGCATGCCACAACTACCGAAGCCCGCGTGCCTAGAGCCAGTGCTCTGCAACAATAGAAGCTACCACAATGAGAAGCACGTGCACTGCAATGAAGAGTAGCCCCCGCTAGCCGCAACTAGAGAAAGCCTGCAGCAACGAGGACCCAACGCAGCCAAAGAAGGAAAAAGAAAGGAAATACTAATAGTTCTCATCACAAGGGAAAAAATGTTTTTTCTATTTTCTTTAATTTTGTATCTATATGATATGATGGATGTTCACTAGAATTACTGTGGTAGTTGTTTCATAATGTATGTAAGTCAAATCTTTATGCTGGTAAACCCTAAACTTATATAGTGCTGTATGTCAATTATATAATATCTCAATAAAACTGGAAGAAACTAGAGTTACAACACAAACCAGTTGAACTAAAAGAAAGTAAACCCTAAGTAACCCCCAACTCTCATGGTAACTACTGGTATATATTTCATCACCTTCTCTAGCAAATGCAATTTTTTAATATTATGTAACTAGACTGACTAGTCTGTATTTTACTTCCTCTCCCTGGTTCACTCTCTGACTGAAATGCTAATTTTTCAGCAACTCAATAACCTAAAGGAAAAGAGTACAGGAAAAAAGAGAAAAGGTCAGGTCACTGAGAAATAGGTAATAAAATCCTAGAAAATGTAATTTATCAGTAATAAAAAACCCACAGATAATAAAGACCTTTGGTGCCTACTAAACTGAAGTACACCATTCTTTTTAACGAAAAAGTAACTGCAAAATTAAGAAACACCTAGCTGAATACGTTTATACTTGAGCAGGTATCAGGAAAAGAATGGCAAATAAAAATAAATGGGAAAATGTGGCTAGCCATTAAAATAAAAATTCCTTTCTCTGCAGTTCATTTAGATAGTAAAAGGAAAAATAAAACATGACAAAGTTCTTATGTACTGCTAACAGTTCACGATAAAGCAGCAGTTTTCTAGACAACTTCATTATTTCAAGAATTTGGAAAGGCAGAAGTCAGAACGATTTGTAACAGGCTATTATGAAATCTAAGAAAAAGAACTTTTTAAGTCTGCTAAGCGAAGAGTCACTCAATTTAAAACAAATAACCACAGCACTGAACATTTCTGAGTCACCAGAAATAGAAAAGTGTCTTAACGAACTAGAGGAGGCTGTGAGCATTGAACACAACAATCCAATGTTTACTCAAAAAGAAATCCTGTGCTGTTCAGCCCCAAATGGTACAGGAACTAATGTTTCTTATTCAGGTGGTAGTGTACACCTAAAAATAAGAATAAAGGCAGAGCTCCTGCATACGGAGGGAGGCAGTGTGGGAACAGAGCTGGAAGCCAGCTCAGACTCAGCTGTTTGACCTTGGGCAAGTTTAAGTTTCAGTTTCCTCATCTTTGAAATGGTCACAATAAAAGTACCTATTAAGGGCTGTGAAATCAATTGTGCCTAGCAGAATATCAATGTAGTAAATGCTTGAAAAATGCAAGCAGCTATCGCCATTATGTTATTATAACTGGTAATATTTTGCTTATTCCAAACAGGTAATGCCAGCAGTTCTCTGCTTTGAGTAGCTGAATACAATTTAAAAACATCAATTAAAAAAATTTTTTGGATTGGTTGTAGCTTTATAAATACTATATACAAATCATGTTTAAACATACACAGTGTGATTATAAAACAATGAGGAAAATTTCCTCATGTGACAAAAAGAAATGACTCATTTACTTTATTTATTTGCTCAGCAAGCATTTATCATTTTTTAGGTGCCTGACATTGCTAAGCAGTAGGGATGCAGTAGAATACAAGAAAGGCAGGCATTAAATAATTATAAAAATAAATATTTAAATTATATTGGTGAAAAGCCTAGGGGTCCTCATTGAAGGAAGAAGAGTGGTGATGGGAATAAATAAAGTGATATTTAAACTGACACCTGACAGCTATGGGTAAGTGGCTAGACCAGCACTTCTCCTCCAATTTTATTCATTATCTACCCCCACCAAAGACAGCCTTTCTAGACTTTGTTTCCTAACTGCCCTCTGAAATTCTAATACCACAGATATACTGTATATCTATTTACAGACTGCAGGAGCAATATTTTTTGCCCCAGCAGGCAATTCCTGGTTCTGGCTTGGGGGGCGATCAACATCATCTGATCAGGGGGAAGGAGACAAGTAGTCCAGACAGAGGGAAGTGCTTCTGTGAGGACCTTAAGTCCTACTGACGGGGAGACTATGATAAAACCAACTCCCAGCTCTTGTTGTTCAATAACAAATGAATCCAGTTTTGGACATGCTGAATGTGAGGACCATCTGAGACATTTAAGTAGAAAGAAATGTCCATAGGCAGGTGGATATCTGAGCATGGAGCAGACAGGAAAGGATAAGCCTACAAAGAAAGGAGATGAAGGATTAACCAGGGAGAGTAAAGGAAGAAAGTTATTTAAGAGAAGAAAAGAGTTACCAGGGTCATATGCTGCTGAGAGTTTAAGATGAGGACTGAAAAATGGCCCACAGGTGCAGTGAACTGCCAGTCCTGGTCCTTACCTGCTGACGGGGATGAATGGAATAAATGCAACCCGTGAAGACCCATCTGCTCCTCTCCAAAACCTACACAGAATGAGAATCAGAAGAAACGTGAGGTTGCTGATCTTATACAATAAAAGTAAACATACTGAAAAACATTTATTCAAAAAGTTGTTCTTACTTGTTTCTGACATTAAGGCTGACGACGTAAGTAAAATGAAAAATTCTCGATCTTCTAAGCATTTGACGATTGCCTTAAACATAAAATAGCAAGAAAGAAGATTCAATTCCTCTCTCCTTCTCCCTCTACCACATTCTTCAGTGATTTTTAAGCTCATGAAAAGTTAAAGAAAAAAATTCTTGAAATGTCAGTATTTATGGGAATCAGGACAATTTTGTCCCCAGTATCAGAAACTGCAAGCTCCTTAGCATTCAAGTAATCTTGGCCTTGTTATGGCTACATATAATAAATAACTAGAACATCATGGGTTAGTTTTAGGATAGTGTTCAATTACATAACAAATCAATCAGAAACAATGTCTTTCATTTTTTTTCATTGACATGTTGGACATTTCATACTGCTAAGTAGCCGCTCTGTTCCCATTTATCCACTACAAATTCAAGGTCAATCAGACCTATGATTAACATGTTAAGCTCATTTTAATACAAAACATATCACAGAATCCTGGGACTAGAAAAACTGGAAGATACCATCCATTAAAAGAATCCTTTCTACAGCTTCCTAAGAGATGAGTAATAAAAGGAAATAACATCATTAGGTCCCCTGGTTATAAGAAATGCAGATGAAAATAAATACTTCTATTTTCCCTCTACCACAGTCTTCAGTGGCATCTTCTGTCATTCTAAATCACAGAGATAACAGCTCTTCTTCCCCATTAGTCACCATTTCAAAAGCCTATATACCCTTAACGAAGATAAAATTCAATGTCATACAATAATTTCTCAGTTAAAAAAACAGAATAAAAGATACCACTTTATAAAGTGATAAAACATACTTCAAAAATTGACAGGTCATAAGCCTACAAATATGATAAATCAATAAATTATTCAACAACTCAAGTATGAAAAAAAGACTTCTTTTCTAATTATTTATTGGAACTAATTATGAGACTGAAACTTCACCCACAGGAACAATCACTATTGTGAGTCTCCAAACATTTCTATCACAGCCCCTATGCATTGGTTGGTTTACATTTTTGTCTCCTATAGTCTTGTAAGTTCCTTGATGGCAGGGACAATTTGTCTTTTTGCTTCTGGCACACAGTAAGCACTCAAGAGAGAATTACTGAATAAATGTATCAACAGTTATATATACCCATATCTTTGGTATTTATCAGCAAACAGATGTAATTCTTGTTTTATCTTTTTATCGGTGTAAAGAGTAAAAGTGACAATAATTAGCTACATTATTCTGAATTTTAGTTTTGTAATATAGATGAAAGTAAAATCCTATATCTGCTTAAAACTGTACATTTCTTTATTCCAAAATATGTGCACGTAAAACAAATATGTAGTGTATCTTATTAGTCTCTCAAATTATGCGCTGAAAGGGCTATATAAAATTCCTATTTTAACCTCTGTGGGGAAAAAAATCATAGAATCTTTGAAATATCTACTTCTAGCCTTTTCCATTCACACACAGAAAAATCCAGCCATACATGTCTTTACCACCTTTTAAAGAAGAGACCTTCCTCAGTACTGTTCTTGAAGTCCAGTGTTGTAGGTACAAGGGACATTTACTGCTCGTCCACTATACACCAGGCACCAAGGTGTCAAAGATGCTTAAGACATGATACCTACCCTCAAGGAGCTCGATGTCTAGGTAGGGAGACCGATATGTAAAGATTATTCATTATAAAATGAGGCAGGAAAAGCAGCCTGGAGCACTGAGAGCGAAGGACCTTATGTGATAAGTAATTTCTGTTAAGTAATTAACACACAAACTGTGAAGTAAAGCTGGGCACCGAGTCTCCTGAGTTCAATACCAGAAGCACTCACAAGTAGACCCTTCACTAATGCATTTTCTCAAAGTATCTTTGACCTTCCTTCCTTTGAATTTCCAAATATAAAATGAACTACACTACTTCGAAAACACATAGCCTGTAGTCCCCGTCGATACTCGGTGGTCACCTGCTCAGCATCCTGTGTCAGCCACTGCACCTCCTTACTGCAGAATGGGGGCCCTGACCTCGCACCCAGCTCTGGAAGGTGGGCTCTGAGTGGCCTGAACTAATCAGTGCGGGCCATTCCCTTTCTAGTTGCTGCTGAGAGACATGCAGATGATGGAACTGGTCTAAGGACAGAAGCCATGGTTTGGAGGACGGGTTCTCTCTGCATGCAAAAAGGAAGCACGCAGCCCTGACTGGCAGCCTAGGACAGAACTATTGCACAGAGGAGGGAGAAGCTGAAAGAAAAAGAGTCCTGAGCAAACAGCACTTGAACTTGCTTTACCATCTAAAACTCAAAAGTAAGCCTATCAAAACTCTTTATTGTTTAAGCCAGTCTGAATTTCTGTTACGTGCAACTCAAGCATCTTACCTGACACTTCCCCCAAGGCAGCTCACCTATCTATTCTGTTAATTTACCGGTTTCATACTGTCTACTATGGGGATAAGTCCGTTGTGCCACTAAAGGGCTGAGCAGACTTGTTTGCTCACTTCCACCATGCACACTGTTTCCTTTGGGATGTTTGGGAATCACTCACTATAAGGTCAGCATCTACTCCTATCCTCAGACCGAGGAGCCCTGGTTAACACAGTGGAGAGGTCTTTGGATGTTACATATTTCTCAGTAGAATCGTGCTTTTCTACGCTATGAAAACAATAGAAGCAGCAACTTTTTCTTCTTTATACACCTATGTGTTGACAAGGGTCACTTTTAAAGAAATATCCCACAAATCAATCTCCTTTGATTAATGCAGAAATACCAGGGATCTACTCAATTCTTCCATCATAAAACAAAAACAACAACAAAAAAGGATTTGAGAAAAACTGTCCTCCTATACTTAAAACCAGGAGTATGAACTGACTAGTGAGACACAGAAAAAGTAAACTAAGATACAAAGGGGATGAACATGTTAGCCAATAAATATCATGTCAATAAATATTAAATGATAAATATCCTCTTAAGGGAATTTCCTGGCGGTCCAGTGGTTAGGACTTGGCACTTTCATTGTTGTGGGCCCGGGTTTGACCCCTGGTCAGGGAACTAAGATCCTACAAGCTGTGTGGCGTGACCAAAAAAAAAAAAAAAAAAAAAAAAATCCTTTTGAGCAAGCTAAAACAATTCAATCTAGGCAGAGCCAACTAATAAACAGATATCAATTTCTCAATTTAAGGAAAACATAATAATAATATTTTAAACTGATGATTCTTACCAATTGCTCCCTTTTAATGTACTCTGTTAGTTTATCTACTTTTTCCCCTTGTTTGTTGGACAGTTTCACCTCATACATATTGAAGCACATATCTTGGCAACAGACTGTGGAGAAAATCAGAAACACAGAACATTTCCTATTTTAAAATGCTATTGTGAAAAATTCCGTTTCTCCCTAGACCCACCGTGTGGCTGACATGGTTGGTCTTGGTGCTCCGGCCTGGTGTCAGGCCTGAGCCTCTGAGGTGGGAGAGCCGAGTTCAGGACACTGGACCACCAGAGACCACCCGGCTCCATGTAACATCAACCGGCAAGAGCTCTCCCAGAGATCTCTGTCTCAACGCTAAGATCCAGCTCCACCCAATGGCCAGCAAACTCCAGGGCTGGACGCCCCACGCCAAACAACCAGCAAGACAGGAACACAACCCCACCCATTAGCAGAGAGGCTACCTAAAATCATACTAAATTCAGAGACACCCCAAAACACACCACTGGACGCAGCCCTGCCCACCAGAAAGACAAGATCCAGCCCCACCCACCAGAACACAGGCATCAGTCCTCTCCGCCAGGAAGGCTACACAAGCCACTGAACCAACCTTACCCACTGGGGGCAGACACCAAAAACAAAGGGAACTACGAACCTGCAGCCTGCGAAAAGGAGATCCCAAACACAGTAAGTTAAGCACAATGGGAAAACAGAGAAATATGTAGCAGATGAAGGAGCAAGGTAACAAACCATCAGACCAAACGAAGAGGAAATAGGCAGTCTACCTGAAAAAGAATTCAGAGTAATGATAGGAAAGATGATCCAAAATCTTGGAAATAGGATGGAGAAAATACAAGAAACGTTTAACAAGGACCTAGAAGAACTAAAGAGCAAACAAACAATGACGAACAACACAATAAATGAAAATAAAAATTCTCAGGAAGGAAGCAATAGCAGAATAACTGAGGCAGAAGAATGGATAAGTGACCGGGAAGATAAAACAGTGGAAGTAACTACCGCAGAGCAAAATAGAGAAAAAAGAATGAAAAGAACTGAGGACAGTCTCAGAGACCTCTGGGACAATATTAAAAGCACCAATGTTTGAATTATAAGGATCCCAGAAGAAGAAGAGAAAAAGAAAGGGTCTGAGAAAATATCTGAAGAGATTATAGTTGAAAACTTCCCTAACATGGGAAAAGAAACAGCCAGTCAGGTCCAGGAAGTGCAGAGAGTCCCATACAGGATAAATCCAAGGAGAAACATGCCAAGACACATATTATTCAAACTATCAAAAATTAAATACAAAGAAAAAAATCCTAAAAGCAGCAAGGGAAAAGCAACAAATAACACACAAGGGAATCCCCGTAAGGTTAACAGCTGATCATTCAGCAGAAACTCTGCAGGCCAGAAGGGAGTGGCAGGACATATTTAAAGTGATGAAAGGGAAAAACCTACAACCAAGATTACTCTACCAGCAAGGATCTCATTCAGGTTCGATGGAGAAATTAAAACCTTTACAGACAAGCAAAAGCTAAGAGAATTCAGCACCACCAAACCAGCTTTACAACAAATGCTAAAGGAACTTCTCTAGGCAGGGAACACGAGAGAAGGAAAACACCTACAAAAACAAACCCAAAACAATTAAGAAAATGGTACTAGGAACATACATAGCGATAATTACCTTAACTGTAAATGGATTAAATGCTCCAACAAAAAGACATAGCCTGGCTGAAGGGATACAAAAACAAGACCTGTGTACATGCTGTCTACAAGAGACCCACTTCAGACCCAGGGACACATACAGACTGAAAGTGAGGGGATGGAAAAAGATACTCCATGCAAATGGAAATTGAAAGAAAGCTGGAGCAGCAATTCTCATATCAGACAAAATAAACTTTAAAATAAAGACTATTACAAGAGACAAAGAAGGACACCACATAATGATCAAGGGATCAATCCAAGAAGATATAACAACTGTAAATATTATGCATCTGACATAGGAGCACCTCAATACACAAGACAAATGCTAACAGCCATAAAAGGGGAAATCCATAGTAACACAATAATAGTAGGGGACTTTAACACTCCACTTTCACCAACAGACAAATCATCTAAAATGAAAATAAATGAGGAAACACAAGCTTTAAATAACACCTTAAACAAGATGGACTTCACTGATATTTATAGGACATTCCATCCAACAACAACAGAATACACTTTCTTCTCAAGTGCTCATGGAACATTCCCCAGGATACATCATATCTTGGGTCACAAATCAAGCCTTGGGAAATTGAAGAAAATTGAAATCGTATCCAGTATCTTTTCTGACCACAACTTTATGAGACTAGATATCAATTACAGGGAAAAAAACTGTAAAAAATACAAACACATGGAGGCTAAACAACACGCTACTAAATAACCAAGAAATCACTGAAGAAATCAAAGAGGAAATCAAAAAATACCTAGAGACAAATGACAATGAAAACACGACCCAAAACCTATGGGATGCAGCAAAAGTTCTAAGAGGGAAGTTTACAGCACTACAATCCTACCTCAAGAGACAAGACAAATCTCAAATAAACAACCTAACCTTACACCTAAAGCAATTAGAGAAAGAAGAACAAAAAAACCCCCAAAGTTAGCAGATGGAAAGAAATCATAAAGATCAGATCAGAAATAAATGAAAAAGAAATGAAGGAAACAATAGCAAAGATCAATCAAACTAAAAGCTGGTTCTTTGAGAAGATAAACAAAATTGATAAACCATTAGCCAGACTCATCAAGAAAAAAAGGGAGAAGACTCAAATCAACAGAATTAGAAATGAAAGAAGGAGAAGTAACAACTGACACTGCAGAAATACAAAGGATCATAAGAGACTACTGCAAGCAACTCTATGCCAATAAAATGGACAACCTGGAAGAAATGGACAAGTTCTCAGAAAAGCACAACCTTCCGAGACTGAACCAGGAAGAAACAGAAAATATAAACAGACCAATCACAAGCAGTGAAATTGAAACTGTGATTAAAATTCTTCCAACAAACAAAAGGCCAGGACCGGATGGCTTCACAGGCAAATTCTATCAAACATTTAGAGAAGAGCTAACACCTATCCTTCTCAAACTCTTCCAAATTATAGCAGAGGGAGGAACACTGCCAACCTCATTCTACGAGGCCACCACCATCCTGATACCAAAACCAGACAAAGATGTCACAAAGAAAGAAAACCACAGGCCAATATCACTAATGAACATAGACGCAAAAATCCTCAACAAAATACTAGCAAACAGAATCCAAGAACACATTAAAAGGATCATACACCATGATCAAGTGGGGTTTATCCCAGGAATGCAAGGATTCTTCAATATACGCAAATCAATCAATGTGATACACCATATTAACAAATTGGAGGATAAAAACCATATGATGATCTCAATGGATGCAGAAAAAGCTTTTGAGAAAATTCAGCACCCATTTACGATATAAACTCTCCAGAAAGTAGGTAGAGGCGGAACCTCCCAAGAACTGAATCACAGAGCTACTCTACACCTTTCACAAAAGACCCTTTTAAGAAGTACTTAAGGGAAAACAGAAGTAAGAGGGCGAGAGAGAGAGTGCACATGCACGCGTGCATGTGTGTATGAAAGAGAGGGTGGAAAAGAACTGGAACAGAGCTCAGGACATGCAGTGTACCATGACATCTGAACAGACCTTTGTGCTCCACGTAATTCTGTTTTCTAAAAGCAGCTTCTGGTAGTCTGTTTTTCAAAGACGACACTTTCATTACATACTTAAACTCTAGTTCGTGTGGTCTAAAAAACAAAATAACAATATCATGTGATGTAATAAACACTGAAACTACAGCTTCATAAGTTTTGGTTTTCGAATATAAAGCAAACAAAAATATTATAACCACAAAAAATTCTTAAATCTATAAACGCCAGATCAAATAATGTACATATTCATAAATATTATAGATTTTTGAGTATGTGACCTCATAAACCATGGTCTGCAAATGTGTTCCCATTTTCTGAATGCATGCATTTCTGTTATAACCAAAATATCCAGACATGTGGAAGAATTATGCATATTGGAACGAGAATCTTCTAGAAATTACACTACGTAAGAACTTTTGATAATATGGGACTGCCGACCATGCAGTGCCACAGGATGAACCGCAGCCAGACTTGCATCATTTCCCCTGACTACCTTTTCCTTCTTTAAAACTCATTTTTGAATACTTGCAGACTTACAGATGCCTCCTTTCCCCCCAAATACTTCTTAATGTGTACCCTTAAGAAAAATATTTCCTTATATAACCACAAAACAATTAGCAAAAATCAACAAATTAACAATGATACAGGACAATTTTTTAACCTACAGACCTCATTCAAATGTTGCCAACTGTCTCACTAAGGTCCCTTGTAACAAAAGAAGGTACTTTTTTCTGGTTCAGGATCCAATCCAGGATGCCACATTGCATTTACGTATGTCTCTTTAGTCTCCTTCAGTCTGCAACAATCTCTGAGTCTTTATCTTCAGTGACCTTGATATTTTTGAATAATATAGACCATTTATTTTGCAGAATGTCCCTCAATCTGGGCATGTCTAACCTTTCTTCCTGATTAGATTGGCAGGAGCACCACAGACTGATATCGTGTTATTCTCTGTGCATCGTATCAGGAAGCACATGATGTTTATTCCTCTCCTGGTGACATTAACTTAACCACTTAGTTAAGATGGTCTCTGTAGCTTCTTCCATTGTAAAGTCTTTATTTTTTCCTTTGCGAGATATGTAAATACCATCAAACTTTCACCTACTACATCAAGCCTCCACTGATTATTATGATGTTGCCAAAATGTGATTTCCAAATTCCATCGCTCTTTCTATACCTATTAGTTGCACTCTACAGTGAGAAAGAACTTTCCCTTCTCTCCCATTTATTTATTCACAGAATCCTTAATTTATTCTATGGGCTATAAATTCCCTCTCTCTTCTTAAAAAAGGCCAGTAGAAAGTAAATGATTTCTAATAGCACACCAGTTTTCATTTTATTTTTCAATTAAAGCATGTCTAACTTTCAACAGTTTTGGGTGCAAACTAAGAATAGATTAAACAAAAAGATATCACAAGATGCCCTTCACAGTTCTCTCTGCAGAAGCAAGTACTGTAATTCATCATAATGTAAATACATGTAAAGGCTACTCTAATACTAGTCTAGGAAAATCGTGTGAAAATTAAAAAGCTAGATACTGCAAACCTTATAAAGATTCTAATAGAATTCAGTGGCTAGAATCTGTTGCATCTGTTATCTAGGCAAGTCCAAGTTGTTTCTTGGGGAAAGTCAAACTTCTAGCATCAAGTAAATTAATTTAGCCTGAGAGATCATTTTCCCATAAATAGATTAAGATACTAAAATATAAAAAGTGATTTGTCAAAGATTATAAAACTA
Organism: Delphinapterus leucas; assembly: GCF_059928025.1. NCBI lineage: Eukaryota > Metazoa > Chordata > Mammalia > Artiodactyla > Monodontidae > Delphinapterus > Delphinapterus leucas. Next base: position 1,485,663 of record NC_143131.1, read on the forward strand.
ACTTATTTCAAGGCAACGGTCAGATTTATATCTGAATTTAGGTCTCCTGTGTCATGGCCCTGTGCTCTATACATCTCCCCAGGAGTAATCTAAAACCAAGTACAGTTGCTGTATTTCACACCAGTGCCAACAAGCAAGACCTCAAAATGAGAATCAAAAAATTATACAAGCATCAGTAAAGGCACTTATTCAATACTTACAGTTGTTTTGGAACCAATGTGCCGTAAGAGGACCAAAGAGTTATATCACACATCAGACAGCCTTGAATAATTAATTTCCCTTTCCATGGATAGATGAGAACTGTGAGAAATGAGGGTAAGAAAGAAACTGATTATTTTATTTATGAACAAAACATTTACTTAAAGAAACAGCTAAAAGAACCAATTAAATAATTTCTTACCATCTTCTTTGAGTTCAAGTCTAGGGGGAAAAAAAAGAAGCATATTTTATAAGAGCAAAGGAAAGAAATCCAGTAAAACAAAGTATGTACATAATTACTTACTTGCTTTTATGATTATGAGCTGGTGCTGCCATCTTTTTAGGTTCCCTGTACTGAAAAGCTACAATCACATAAGGACAGATCTGTCTGGGTCGCTCAATAACAGTGCTGCCTGAAAGTTCATAGAGGTAATACTGAAAGAAGCAAAATAAGTATTATCAGGGTAATACTACAGAATTCCACGTGCATCAAGTTTATTTCAACCCTACCCAGCCCCAAAATTTAACTCCTTAGATTTAGAAATGATTTATTCCCAGGTGACTATACCTGATTCAGTTCAAAGGTGCGAAACTGACTTGTCTTGTGAGAAAACTTGTTAGTACTTACAGCCACGTGGCAATCATAGCCAGAAGATGGGCTGGTATAGTTAGTTGTATAATTCTCAGACACAAACTTGACTCTTCCCTAGAATGAAAATATTAAGACTAATCAAATGTTTTCAAATAGCAATAATCTGACTCTAGGATTTATTTAAAAGTAGCCTAATAAAGAACATATACACATGTTTGCTGTCAAGGTCCCGCCTCTTCATCAACAGGACCACCAAAGGCAATACTAAGAAGACAAATAATATAAATGGTACTTCAGTGAGCAATCAAAACCTGTATTCTCTCCCCATCAAACAGCTTATGATGTTGGGCAGGGCTGCCTTCTAAGCAGTAAAGTAAGGAAGACTGAGAGCACATAGGCAAAAACTAAACAGCAGTATCCACCAGACAGGGTGGGATATGGGGGCACGAAACCAATGGCGAGGCACAATCTGACATAAGCAAAAAATGTTTGTTACCTGAGCTGACAGGCACGTTGTCTGCGGCAGAACTACAGCACTTATCACAGAGCAGGAGAGGGAAGAGTAAGGGAGGGAAGCAGTGACTATGAGCCAATGCAATGCTACTTTCCCTCCAGTTCTTGGGGACAAGTTTTGGAATATGAAGAGTTCACACTCTTAAAAAAATCAGTAGTGTTAGGTTTATAACCAAAGAACTTAAGATAGTAGGAAAGCTAAAACAAAAGCAAAACCAAAACAAGACCACAGAATATGTCCTCAAAAAGCCCCCCAACCTCTAAAATTAGAGTTTTCCTACTATTTGAGTGAAAATTCTAATTGCGTGATTCATTTATACTGGACTATTTAAGGGCATTTAAAAATTTCTGAGATCATCAGTTGCAGGTGCCCCATGAAACTGTGAACAAGGTCTCAATGTTTTAGGGGTTAAAAAAATATATAAAGGTTTCTCATTTTGACAACTTAAATCAATGAATGTTGCTTTCTAAATTCATCTCTTATAACTGAAATCACACTGCTTTATAAGCAGCTACTCGTTTTCTGTTATTTACTATTTAAAAAGTGGCATTGTGGGACAGGGTGAGAGGAAAGCTTTTCACTGAATACCTGTTGTATTATTTTGAAGCTTTTTTTAAAAAAACATATTCATAGATCATCTATAAAATGAATTTAAAAAAAGCTTTGTCCGTAAAGGAAAGCAAAAAGCAGTTATTTTCTCTGACTTTAGATAGCTGTCTTTGGCAAGGACTATGTGTAGCAAATGATCTGCAAAGAACATTATCACAGACTGATAATCTTTCATTTTTAAAAGAAAAATTACATAGAAGCACATTTAGTCTTTACCTTAATTAGATTAAAAATTACAACATAACCAGACTTCCCATGATACCAAGGTCTTGCATGAAGATAGTCTGAGTATTTGGAAATGTATACACCTATAAAAGTATAAAAATAGATTAATTTACACTTTAAAAAGATTATTTACACATGGGTTACCTTTAACTGAACAAGACAACACAAAAGACAAATAAATGCTAACATTAAAAAACTATTTTGAAACTGCTTACCTTTTAAAAACTATTTGAGATATTCTAAAGGTATGGAAACATTAGAGCTAAGATACAATACATCTGTTCGACAACCAGTTTTCTATTTGGGTATGGTAAGTGAAAAGGGATAAGAGTATCACATGTTTGGAAAAGTCTTCGTGAGTCTGTTTTTTCTCCATGCAATCATTCAGTGAAAAGGCCTATAGTAATCTGATTCTCAAGTTATTTTTTGCAAAACATCTCAGTAAGTACTCATATTTAAGAATGTGTGCTGAGGTCTACTACACTGCAGCTGTGTGCCAGGCAGCAGTGCCACAAAGGGAAATACAACGAGGTCCTGCCTTCAAGCAGCTTATTCTGCTGGGCTGTGAATTCCAGGGAGGCGGGGGTTATATCTGTTTTGTTCACCACTGTAGCCACATCACAGCCCACTGCAGCTTAATAGAGAAGTGAGTCTCAAGAGGGGAGAGACTCCTTTAAGTTACGACAGGAGAAGAGGATCCCCACCCGGCAGCAGCAGTGAGAATAAGGAGGAAAGGACACATTTCAGAGATATTCCTGAAGTATCTCTTTTGAAACATAAAAGACAATGGTGAGGACATGGATATAGCAGACAGAGCAATAAACTTGTGGCCAGGAGATTGGGTTCCAGTTCCAGGTTTTTCACTTACTGCTAATAATAACCATGTGACTGAGGAGTATGTCACTTAAGCGGGCAAGGTGGGCATGAGTATAGATACATAAATCACAGGGTTCTCAGGAAGATTTAAAAAGATCCATAAACTTTTAAAACTATAATACACTACAGTAATATAAAGGATTACTTTCATACACAGAACTATCCATTTCTATTTGAGCCCAAAACTATAGAACACACACAGGCAGTAGTGCTATTTTATTATTACCCCCAGTACATGTGATGAAGAAGATTGTGTATTTATAGGAGCAATCCAGCCTCTATCTACTCCACCACCCTACTGAAGCCAGCCTCTCAAACATCAACAATAAACTCATGTGACTGCAGTAAAGCGCAAAAATGGCCTTAATTTTTAGAGATGTAAGCTGAGGTGTTTGCTTGTAATTCACTTTCACAATTTTCAGAAAAAAAAACTTTTTTAAACAAATGAAGAGAATAATGCAAAACATTATCTGTTAAACGTAGGTGATAGGTATATTATACTATGCTCTCTACTTTTTCTATGTTAGCATTTTTCATAATGAAAAGAAGGGGGGGGTTAAAAAGAGTAGGGGAGAAGGAAAAAAAGGTTTTAGGTAAACTGTTATTGGGGTTATGAACTTATCCCCTTTCATGTCCTTTAGAAGAGCTGAATATAAGTTTAAAAAAACATTTGTTTTACACAGAGTTACCATATGAGCCAGCAATTCCACTCCTAGGTATAAACCCAACAGAAATGAAAAAACATGTCCACATAAAGACCTGGACAAGAACGTACATAGTACCATTTTTTTATAATAGCCAAAAAGTAGAAACAACCAAATGTCCATCAAGTGCTGAATGGATAAAGAAAATGCGGTACAGTGGAATATTATTCAGTCAAAAAAGGAATGAAGTATATGCTACAACATGGATGAATCTCAAAAACACTAAGCTAAGTAAAACAGTTAGTCACAAAAGGTCATATACGATCCCATCTACATGGAATGTCTGGAATAGGCCAATCCATAGGGGCAAAAAGTAGAGTACTGGTTGCTTAGGCTGGTGGGAGTGGGGAGTGACTGATGAAAATGGTCTAAAATTGATTGTGCTGATGGCTGCATATTCATTTTAGTGAATATGCTAAAAAAAAATTGTATACTTTAAACAGGTGAAACGAATGGTATGTGAATGTTATCTCAATAAAGTTGTTATTTAAAAGAAATGGTCAGCAGGAATGTAGCCATGGAGCCCAGTAATCCTTCTCAGTGCTGATCTCCAACTTCTGTAGCATCTGACACTGCTAACACCCCTCCTTACAGCCTTCTGTTCTCTGTGAAACTCCACCTCCTGATTCTTCATCCCCTGGACTGCTCTCAACTCCCTCTTCCTAGCCTTGCCCCGTGGCCCCATCCCTTGCTCCCATAACCACCTGAAAGTTCTGCTCTTGCCATCTTTGCTGCCCCATGTAACAATGTTTTTGGCTTCAGCTAACACCCACCCGCTGCCACCTTGAACCCCAACCTCCAGTTCTAATCCCTTTTCCAACTATTTTTACCACCAGCAGGACAGCTTTCAGAAACACTTATGACCACCTCATTATTTCTCAAATTTAGCTCACTGAAGTAGTAGTGTTCATTTAGGTGTAAGCTCCAAGCTAAGCACTTGACACAGTCTCATGTAATCCTCACAGCAAATCTAGATGATAGTTTCATCTATTTTACAGATGAGGAAAGTGAAGCTTAAAGAAATTAGTGCTAATCCACATTCTTGACAGTAAGATTACCTTTCTCTTTTAACTCAACAGCTTCCCTACAATTTCCTCTCCTCCGTGTCTCTCTTCTACTGACAATATCAGTGCAGTGTAAGTTACCTTACATTTGATTCTTTGTTACTCCTCACATTCCACAGTTGCCAAGGTGCGTCAGTTCCCTCTATTATGTGTTCCTACTGCCATTATGATAATTCAGAAGAAATCCTCACTAGCCCCAGATGACTGCACTAAACTCTTGGCACTGAAAGATACCTTCAGTACCTTTTCTAGTCCAACCATGCTTTTAAAAAAGATAACTCCTATTAGAAAACCTTAAGTCTTAGACTCAAAGCTCATTTATATGTTTAAAGGTCTGCTTCCAAAGATCACTATTTATCATCAATGAAACTAGCATTTAACATAGGTATCTTATGTAACTAACTAAACCCCACTTCACCTTGTAAAAGAGATTCCTTTTCCTTACAGACGTACCTCTCCCTGGGTCACCCAGAGTGCTGATAGCACTGCTGCCAACACAGAGTCCACGCTGACATACCAACTTTGCCTTAAACAAAAGATCGTACTTTGCTTATCATATCGTTCTTGGGAGGGTCCATGAAATAACTCTATAATCTATATACAGACTTTCAATACAGAATCTGTACGTTCTATGCATTCATGGCACAAAGCAAGCTTACGTAAGGCAATTGTGTTTTAGTTAATATTAACAGCTCAAACTTTTTCGTGAAATTTTATTATTTCTGTTAACAAAAATGTCACCAGCAAAACCAAATTAAACAAGCTCACAGATAAGTCCTCTCTTGAAGATTTCTTTTTCAATTACAGCTTGGGAATCACTAAATTTGAAAATGTCTTCTCCGCAAATGCTTTTTTTTTTTTTTTTTTTTTAGTATGAATCCATAACATATCTTATTTGGAAGTTAAACAAACTCTCTAGTATTACTATATAATCCATAAGTTATATGGTAATGTTAATTATTCTTCAGCAAATCTATCCCTGTTCTTTAAAAATCATGACCTCAACCGAAATACTACCTTTGAATTACTTTAAGTTGGATTATAGATCTCTAGCATTGCTGAACTGTATCTAGAAGCCACACACATCTCTGGAGACATACCTGCACACAGTAGTTTCCTTCTCCACAATTTAGGTACAACCAACAATATGGATGTTCAATTTTCAAAATAAGGCATGAAACAATTCCAAGTAACTAGAATGCTGAACGTGTTCATCTTGTCCCCAAAATCATGTAATTTAAACTTGAAAAACCTCCACAAGAAATAGAAAATATCTATCTAAACAATGATCGAGAATAGAAAATATCCATTCACTCCATTAAAAGTCATTATTAATACTTAAGGAATCTGTATTAATCAAAATCTCACCACGAGCTTACAAATGTATTCAAGATAAAACTAAAGAAAACCTATGGAAAGTTGTAGAAATCCAATCTCTTTCATGACGAGCTTTCACTGTCATTTACATTGCCACCAAACTAACAAAAAAGACTGATGAACTGGTAATCTTACAAACTTTATAGACCTAAAATACCAATATTTAACTTTAATGATATAATTAATTTTGTACATTAACATCACAAAATTACTTTTCTACGATCGAATTCCCTTACCTGATTTTCAGTTTCAAACAGAAGAAACCCGTAAGTTTCTTGAAGTTCTTCGTGAGTACAGTTACTTGCTTTTTTTTCTTGGTAAAGAGTTTTGTACCGTATAAGGAGAGAATAATCAAATGTTATAAACATGTTATTTTGCCTTGAAAATTAACTTTTAAAAATGCATCATCTGAATTCCTCCTGCTAAAAGACTAATGACATTTATTATTTTTCTATTCCCTAGAATATATTATAATTACCTTTCAAGTGACTATTTCCAAGGATCTTTTATTTCAGCTGAAATGGGATAGCTAAAAAGAACTAGGCTTATATATCAAAAATAATGGGTCTCTTTCTTTAAAACTAAAATAAAACAGACACAGTGTGTACCAAGCACCTCACCTCATTTAAGAAAATGTCATTTTTCACCAGTCACTTGACTGTACTGAAAACCATGCTCAGATGCAGAGTCCAAGTAAGAAGTATGGAGAATTGAAACTGCCCTCTGGAAGAGAGAGTCTGAACTCAAGGACACTGTCTCAAAAACTGCAAAACACAAACAAAAATAATGCAACTGTTTAAGATAACCAAAGGATGGGGAAAAGTGGCACACTAAATATCACTGAATACTGATACAGGAAATATATCATCTATGATAATAGGAAATAATCATCTATTTCCTTCCTGTATGATTAAGACATTTACAATGTGTTTTGGCTACCATATCTGGACTATCTTAAAAGATCTCACATGTGAAAATAACCTAAATGGATTATAACTGAGGGTGAATGACTTTTAATGCAAGAATAAATCCCTTTTGGTTTCAAGCTGGGCGCTGTAGCCACACTGGGTAAAAGCAGATGCAACTGTAGTGTCAAGTTGGTGGTCAGCAACTGCTTAGACCAATGCTTCTCATTCTTAAATTTTTTTAAACCTAAGCCACATTTTGATAAACTTACCCTTCCTGTCTTCTCACCAAATCCCCAAGGAAGTCTGTTAGGTTCCTTGGAAGGAGCCTACTACTGCACACTCAGCAAACACATTAGAAATCATGTTTCTTTGGGGCTTCCTCACCAGCCTGTACATGTCTATTAAAATTTACTTCTTATGGGCTGTATTATAAAATCATCATTTTACAAAAATAAAACTTTATTACTTTTCTTGAAAGTGCTTTCTTCAAACCATACCCATGTGTTATCCCAAAGATGCTGGTATACCCCTCCCATGAGAGGCATGCTTCCTAATTGAGAACTACTGACTCAATCCAGTAATTCTCTTGATTGAGCCCTTGTGTCTTTTGATTTTACCAGTCCTCACTTAGCAAGAACTGAGCCTAATGAGTTCTCATAACATTGAACTATTTGATTTGTTTACTCCTTTCTATTTACATCCTCTCTATTCTCTTTAACAAGGTTGGGGGGGCGGATACACACTGATTATTTGTAAATAATAGAGAGAATAATTTATGTAAGACTGGAAGTTTGGGCCTTACAGTATAAATAAGTACATTAATCTGGCTTCCTACTTATACCAGGACTCTGCCAATTACACTAGAGTTCAAAAGTTAAAGAAAACATAAGCTTTTTAATTAAAATTAATTTATGAACAACAGATTAAAAAACCCTAGACTATTACAGAAATCAAAACAAACATTTCAGTAAAATTCATTTGGACTAAACTGTCCTAATGCTTCAATTCCCAAGGTAATTTAAAAATGATTTTGATAATAATACTTCATCGTATCAAAAATAAAAGATTATAAATAGCAAGGAAAGAAAGAAAAGAGGATGAAACACTTAAGAATATTCTGAAGTTGGCACATCTGATCTATATCGATTGTATCTGACTTTGATTTTTCCTCAGTTTCACCTTCTCTCTTTCAATATCGGTATACCAGTGCTGTGAAAAATATGGATATTCTAAAGAGATTCAAACAGCAAAACACCAGTGATAACAATTTAAAAATTATGGCTTTCTTTAGCTACTTCCTCAAAACAAACTGGGAAGCCTATGCACTTGCAAACTCCTTTTACAAATAATCTGTACAGCTAGCTCAAATGCAAATCAGGATTCCTTTAAAAATTATAATTTTGGAAACCTAGTATTTAAATTTTTTAAAAGGCAATATAATATTTAAAGAATCTAATTATACCATGAGGCTCAATATTTGTGAAAGATGTTGCTTACAAGTGAAAGAAATAAAAGTTGTCATAGCTTTGGAAATGACCAATCTATGATTATCAACTTCCCTAAATTCTGCAAGATGTTAATAGATTATAAGTTTCACAAGTACTGAATACTACATATATCCCCAATTTTGAGCATCAACGCACAATAATAAACTGAAAACTGTGAGAAATAATGCAATTTAAAAGACCCCATCTAATACAATGTGGGGAGTACTGCTCCCAATAAAGCTAGGACTAATGGTAATGATTTAAAATAAACAAGGAGGAACAAGTAAGAAATGACTTATTTTGTACTTTTATACTGTAACTTCTAAAACCATTTATTTATGGTTAAAAATGCTTCCTTTTTATGTCAGCACTCTCCAAATAGCCATATGTTAGAAAAGTAATAATTTTACAGTTGGCAGAAGGAAAAGCATATCAAAAGAGAAGTTAATGGAAAACCACAGTAAACCCTGAATCTTTCATGACTTCATAATAAATGACCTCAATTATACTCTCAAGAAAGCACAAGTTTCCTGCTCTATAATTAAGGACATAATGAGAATTTTACTGATAAATCATTTGACGTTGTCTCTTCCCACACAATGCGCTTTCATTTAACCGCCTAAAACAAGCGTACAAAACGAGGAGCATTAAATAAATGGATAGTTTCATTTTTTGCTGAGCAATGCACATGCTCTAGTTTAACATTCAAGATGATCAGAATATTAAGAGAAAGAAGAGGGGGCTATTCCACAAAGAAATCTAAAGCAACATCTAAGAAGGTAACTTGAAAAGTACCTGTCTGTAAAGCATAAAGAGTGTCCCTTACTGTTTAAGTGATCAACAAAGAGCACATGGAAAAAACTGAAGTTGAATCAAAATGGCTCTGAAAACTGAGTTAATATTCTTTCCTGTAGCACCTGGCTTTGGGCACGTTTCTCTGCCATTTGTGGATTGGATCTTAAAAGTCAGGTCAAGCTTGGGTTTCCCTGGTGGCACAGTGGTTGAGAGTCCGCCTGCCGACGCAGGGGACACGGGTTCGTGTCCCGGTCCGGGAAGATCCCACATGCCGCGGAGCGGCTGGGCCCGTGAGCCATGGCCGCTGAGCCTGTGCGTCCGGAGCCTGTGCTCCGCAATGGGAGAGGCCACAACAGTGAGAGGCCTGCGTACTGCAAAAAAAAAAAAAAAAAAAAAAAAGTTAGGTCAAGCTTGACACAACAAGTTGGATTCTGCTCAAAGCGCCCTGCATCAATCTCCCCCATCTCAAAATCCATGACAGGGATACTGAGTGTCTGATTTCGGGACACTTTTTTCTCTCTTTATAACTTCTAATAAGAGAGATAAAAAAATTATAAACCAGCTTCTGATGCTATACCACAGGTATCTATTTTCCATTCTATAAGCATCTGGTCTGAAAGCAAATAATGAGATGAACAAACGTCAACAACTTAGGTGTCACAGTAATCTAACAGAATCTAGCCACTTCTACATCTCCCCCAGACTTACATGACCACAACTCCTGTTTGTGAATTAAGCAATAGCACTTATCAGAGACAGAAACACTAAGAACCCAACAATATGTGCCATTAAAGGCCCTTATTAGTAGAAGGCAACCTACACCTTTTAATACTCTCCATGCCTATATACTGTATCTCCTCTAAGTAGGTCATTTGACAGTTGTTGAAGGAACAGCCCATTCTTTAATCACCTAATCCTAAAATGTACTACCCTTACCTTTAAGATATCAAAGGACTGCCAGTTTAAGATATATACAGCTTTTTTAGAACACAATTTGGCAGAAAGTAACAAAAACTTAAATGGGCATACCAAATAACCATTCCATTTCTGGGAATCTGTTCCTCAGAAATATTAGCATAAGTGCAGGGGTTATATGTCCAAGGGTGTTCCATGCACCAACACCTATAACAGCAAAAACACTGGAGACAACCTAAATTGCCATCAATAGGGAAACACCTTGCACTTACTAAATAAAAACAAAGTAAATCTGTATATACTGACGTACAAAGATATCTATTGTATACTACTGAGTGAATAATATGTATTATCTGTCATTTTGGTAAAAAAAAAAAACCATAAAAAATTATGTGTTTGGAAGTATACAGAAAAAGATGTAGAAAAGATGGGAAATCCAACCGTTAACAGTATATACACCAATGGTGATTGGGGAGTGGACAAAAAGGAGAACTTATACTTTTGCCTTATATATATCACTACAATTTAGATTTTTCTTACATAAGCATGTATTACTTCTACTATTTAAAATATCTCAATTTAAAATCAAGTAAAATAAATCATAATTTCAAAGAAATACAAATAGAGGAGTGTGACAATTTCTCTTGAACACACACACCTTTTCTGATGCAATTTGCAAACTTAATCACCTATCAATTTTGGACTAATAATTATAAGAAATCTGTAGCTACTGGAAGTTAGAATTTTTAAAAAAGTCCTTTCATTTTACATGATCTAAATTAAAATCTAAAAAACTGTACTGTGCAGCTTTGGATTCATTAGTAATAGCTTATAGCATTTAGTTTAGTACCCACTCTTCTCTGATATGAACCTTGTCTCGGGAATGTAGCTGGGAGGGTGGTCTTAATTCATTTGCACCAAGTATACCCCCGGACTTCTTGACATAGTCCTGTTCTCTGCTAATGTCATAAATGCTAAAATGAAAAAAGAAAAAATTAAATCATAAAGTGAATAGTTCTATTTCAGGCATATCTACTATATAAATAAATGTTTACTGAGCATCTAGTTTGCATTAGGTACAATTTTGTGATGTTTCCCTTCTTTGTCAAGTCTCCAGAGCTAAAGGCTAAATTTGCTGTATAAGAAGTAGTAACACACATAGATTGAAGTGGTTTTCCCCCAATTCTTTAATTTCTAAAGAAAATTTTCTTCGCAGAGATAAACAGGAATCAATTTTGCCTCATTGAAAAAAACCTTTCAAAATGCACAGATTATAGAACCACACCCATGTTCTACTGGCTGGAAATAATAAAATCAAATAGAACACAAATAAAACCTCTCCCCACCCCTACATAAGTAATATTTGATTCACCCTTCATTAAACAAAACTATTAGTGATGACTATTATGTGCCTAGTACTATGCTATACCCTGCATTTTATCAAGACAAACGAGAAAAAGTCTCTATGATGAAAGTGTCCCGGTGGCCTGGAGATCTTAGAATGCGCTCACAAAATACTCCTAGAGTGAGTGTGTGACCTTTGGAAAGCAAGGGCTGTATCTCCTGGTGACAGTGGTCTCAAAGAGGAAAGCAGAGCTGGAAGTAAAGACCCTCCCAAACCAGATTACACTTGCAACTTAGAAAAGGAGTAGCAACAAAGGCACCATATTTTTAAAAACAATCCTCAGCTTCAGGAGCAGAGGAGGGAACCCTTAAGCCTGAAAACTGCTCTGTTGCATCCGTACACTGGGCTCAAACACATCTTCAGAGCTAGAATAAGATGAAGGCAGGGAGAGGGCATCTTTTCCTTTGTCCTCGGTGAGAAAGCTTTCCCAGAATTCTCTCTGCAGGCACCCCATTCTCAACTCATTGGCCAGAACTGAGTCACACGTTTATTCCTAAAACAATCACTAACCAAAGAGAGTGGAATTACCATAATGAGCTTAGAGTAACTAAGAGTCACACAGCCCCCCACTCTCACCCGCCCAAGCTGCTCCTGAAGCATGGGATCACCCCAAAAGCTAGACAAAATTGTGGTTTGGGGGAAGGGAAGAAAAAGGGAGGTGATTACTGGGAAGGCAGTCAACAACATTATCACACTAAGGTCTCAACAAGTTAGTGGTAGGTCTGCACTAGAATCCTGGTCTCCTGAATCCCAATTTAATTCTCCCCTCTTGACATAATGAACGATATAATCAATATTGCTACTTTTTCTAAAGAATCTTAAATATATTCACACAGTTCTACCTCAAATCCTTTTTGAAAAAAGGTGTACTATTATAAAACTATACATGCTATTTTTTGTAAAGTATACTGAATTTCTCAAATAATGAACTGCTTGCAGTTCCTCATGTGTATCGTGTTTCCACCTCTGCATTTGCTATTTCTATTGCCCTGAAAATGTATACACTAGTGCCCTTTTTTGGCTTATCATTTGAATACTTACTTAGATTTCAGGTATCAGTACCTCTCTGAAACCTTTCATGACATATCCCATCTCAATGACACTGGCTGTTGGTATCACTGGCTACCCACTGTATCATGTTCCAGATTCTCCCACATATCTATAGTACTGATTTCGTTATAGATTTTTCTTCCTGCCACTGGCTTAGATGAAAAACTTTCTTGACTGGACCTTTATTTTCTAAATACTTTCTCACTCTTTTTGTCTAATTGTTGTGGCTATTCTATTTTTTAGGAGAGTTCTTCAGCTTTATTATCTAATCCTTTCTTGCTTCCTGAATAATTTCTCTCCCTTTTTTAAAAAAAGAATCTCTTCTTTTACGTAAGTTGTATTTTCTCTTTTCTTTTTAAAAGATACCACAGTTTACAGATACTTCTATTTCTATTCCACCCATATTCCTGCCCTGAGAAGTACTTGGTACCTCTAAATCCTGAGCCTTTTCCAGATTCTGTGGAGGGAATCGGCTTGCTTCTCTTGTTGGCTTACCTCTCTTCAGCCTTCAGCATTCTCTAATCCACTAAATCATTTAGTAATTGACCACCTTCTTTTGTAGTTTCCCAAATACTGATTTCATTTATCTTCTCCTTTCTCACTCTCTTGATCTTTGTGGATTTATATCTTTACTCTGTTACTATGATCTTAGTGGAATTTCCAGAGGAGTGTACAACTGGAGGTGTCACAGACATAACTGAAGTGTCTACTTAATGTAAGTCTTAATTTCTTCAATCAAAAAATGTGCAATATACCACCTACCATGGTAGCTACTATCACCATTATTTTTATTTTAACTTTTATAATTATGAAGACCTCATTTTATTTACTTATGTATTTATCACAGAACTAATTACATATCAAATCTTCAACAAATATTAATTTTAAAAGAATTAATTTTTAGTGTGTATTAACGCAATAACCATTTACTCAAATACATGAAAAGAACAGTCAAAGTAGATCTTCAACGATTTCTTTCAGAGTATTTATCATGGTTTATAATTACATAATCATAATTATTTCACTAATGTCTATTTACCTAATAAACCAAGCCTTATGAGGACAGGAATCATGTCTGTTTTGTCTACTTGTGATTACCCAGCATCAGCCCAATGCCTGGCACGCAGTGAATGTTCAGTAAATATGTATTTGATAATTAAATGAAAGAATAATACTTATGCAATTTAATCTGTTCCAAAACTCAGAAAAAGAGCTTCCCGATTTTTTTTATAAAGCAGTCAAATGCTAACACCAAAATCTGACAAAGAAAATACTAAGAAAGGAAACTATAGATCTCACGAATATTGATACTAAAATCCTAAAATATATGTATTGGCAAAGGGAATCCATCAGGACACTAATATAATAACAGAAGTCAATTAAGGTACATTTTAGGAATGTATGAATTGGTTCAATAAATAGGAAATCCATAAATTTAACTAACCACATTAACAGGTCAAAGTTATCATGAGGGGCTGCTGGAACATGGGATGAGGCAGGAGAGCCACATGTCAGACTGTCCAAAGGAAGTTACTATATACTTCTTTCCAAACAGATGACTTAGATAAGTTTTTGTTGCTGCACAGTATTTTTTTCATTTATGTAGTATTATTTTGGCCATACTTAATCTACAAAACAAATTGATGCTTCCAAATAAAAGAAAGCTGTTCATTTAATGTAACACAGAAAAAATCCTACCATAAGTTGTTTAGGGGAAAGAAAAGCTGATAACAAAGGAGAAGTATGTATATATATACACAAAGTCTTAAGAACATATACTATGATTTAAACAATGGTCATCATCTGTATAATGCTTATCTGATGTTTTTCTTGTTTATTTGATTATGCGCCCACCACTAGATTATTAGCTTCATGAATACAGGAATTTATCCTTTTCCATGCTGTACCCCAGTGCCCAGAACAGTGCCTGGTACACAGTAAGGTTTCAATAAACATTTCATGTATTGAATGAATCAATCCATATTCCAAATCACTTCACTTCTCTACTTAAACCCTTCGCGGCTTCTCGTTGCCCCCAGAATACAACACACACTCCCTGCCATGGCCCTGTGAAATCTGACCCCTGCTTGCTTCCTCCACCTCACCTGATCCTCCCTCCTCTGGCTTACTACTACGGTCCAGCTACCCTGGTCTTTCCATTCAAGCTCTTTGCTCTTTTCAGGCCTTTGCACTTGCTGTTATTTCTGACTGAAACGCTCGCTCTCCTGTTTTGCCCTCGGCTTAGCTCCCTCTCTTCTTTGAGTGAAATCTCAAGTTATTCCCTCAGATAAACCTCCTCTGATCACCCCACCTAAAGTAGGTATTTTCTTTAAATCACTCATTACAACATACAGCTATTTTGTCAATTTACTTTTGGGGGTGTGTGTGTGTCCATCTTCCCCAGCAGAATGTAAGGTCCACAGAGGCAGATACTCTTTGTCTTGCTCACAAAGACCTTCAGTACCCAGCAGAGCTCCTAGCACCACAGTACTCAACGCTCTACCAAGTTATCTTTGGGTAGGTCAAGTACAGGTAATTCCTGTTTCATTCTTTTTACAGCTTTACGTATTATCTGAAATTTTACGTAAGCATAAATATAATCTGGGGAACTAAAGCTATTTTCATTTTGGAAAAAAAGATCTTCCATGGCCCTAAGTAGTAGCAAGTTAGTTTTTAAAATGAACACAAAGTAAATGAATGGAAATAGCATTTCCCATAAGCCAAAACAGTAAGAGACCCATAAGATAAAGCTTCTCTATTAAAAAATAGAAAATACTACAGAATGAGAAATGTATGATTTTTATAACAATTTTTAAGTTCTTAAAAATTTTTAAACTTTAAAAATTTCTTAAATTAAAAAAAGTCTGCCATGTACAAAAGTTTAAATGTTTTCTAATGTCAAGATAATCACCCACAGAAAGAATAAAAACCAAGATACCCTTGCTATTATTTGAAGTGCAAAAGTCCATTTGGAATCACTGCTTTACAATTCAAAAGATTTCCTAAAATACTGTAAGTCTACACACACAGAAGAGTTGTAAAGAGTGATGCCATCTCTCTGCCAGTTCGGCAAGGGTTTCTCCACTCCACGCTCGCAGAATCCCATGAGTCAGGAGGCAAAGGCGCTCCGTAAACCCTTAAGTACATACAACCGTTTGTTCACCACCTACCTCGGCGGCCCCACCAAAGCTTCACTCCCCAAAGCCCCCTGAAGGTGGGACACCTAGTCCGTCCCTTCTCCCAGTCTCCTCGTCACCCAGTTGTCTGGCAGGCAGCTCACCGGCCAGGTGGGAGGCCCCAGACGCAGGTGTCTCCAGGAGCCCCTGGCTGGGTGGGGGTTAGGGCCGGCCCCTCCTCCTCACCTCATGGCGTGTGGCGGAGGGGGCTGTCCCTCTGCCCAGCTGGCCCCTCCGGCCCCCTCCTGCCAGCGAAAGCCAGTGTGGCGGGGGCGGCGCGGGTTGTGCCTTTAAAAGTCAACGAGGGCGGGTGGCGAACCGCGAGCCGCGCACACGCGCACAGCCAGGCTACCTGGCCGTGCGCCGGCTCGGGGAGCCGCAGTCTGGTCCGAGGGCTGGACAAGCAGAGTGTCCTCAGTTCCCTGTTTCTGACGTCTCCCAATACTCTTAGGTGGACAGTTTTATTGTTATTTTACAACGATCGCTCCAAGCTTCAATTCCCTCGAAGGTCTTGCCTGCAGGTTATTCAGTAACCATTCTGGATTGCAAATCCTAGACCTAAACCGAAATCCATGTCTTTTTACCACAGTGACCCCAAGTTATTCTAACTCACCGCTGCTATAAAGCTTTCCCATTATTGTCTAGTAAACTCGCTGATTATAGTTTCATGGGGCTTTGCTCTGTAATTTACAAAAATGAAAGGTCTACTGAATATGGTTTTGGATACTCCATATATGCCCAGGAGATGCTGATACCAGCACCCAGGGTTGGGATGGGGTGCTTGTCCCTCCCACTAAGCCACACAGCCCTAACAAAACTCATGAAAAATAAAGTTGGAGTGTGTGTGTGCGTGTGTGCGTGTGTGCGTGTGTGTGCGTGTGTGCGTGTGTGTGTGTGTGTGTGTGTGTGGTGTTTGGCCTGATCTAAGGACGTCTTTCCTTTTGGCTTATGTTTTAACCAAGTAATCTAAGACATCCATATGCATTTCCTGGACCGTATCTGCACTTGCTAGCGGAAAACTAATCAGGAGCTCCTAGAGAATCATTGCCGCTATGGTATTGTACAAATAGAAAACATACAGGAAGACCTTAACTCACAAAGGAAATTACTTAAATTCATAAAGAATCACGTAGATTAATTACTATTGAAAATAGCAAAATCACTTTGCATATTTAACATATGCAATGGGAGAGCAACTGCCTTCTTCTTAAAAACTTTAAAAAATTATTTCCACTGCTAGGGGGAAAATTGGCTGCGGGTGGTAGTGGTGTGATGAATTGGGAGATTGGGATTGACATGTATACACTAATATGTATAAAATGGATAACTAATAAGAACCTGCTATATAAAAATATAAAGAAAATTCAAAAGTAAAAAAAAATTATTTCCATTGCTAAAAATCCCTTTGTACTATGATTGTTTCATTTAACTGTGGCTTACTTTTAGACTTAATATTCAATTTTTGAAGACTGTTTGAACATTTTCAAAATCCATTTCTACTATAAAAAAGATTTCTATATATCAGACAGATGCTTATAATCTCATATCATATTTTGTTTTCTTTCTTGCTATGCTGTGTAAAAAGTCAACAGATTCTTTGGAGAACATACTTTCCGTATTCAAGATTATGCACTTTTTATTAGAATCACTTCGAAGTTGATATGGTGCCATTTTCAGACATCTGTATAAAGGAACCGGCCTTTGCTCTGGCTCATCAAACCACGTTTACTAATTTGTGCTTCAGCATTAAACTATCAGCCTGCAATGAATGGCTGCATTAAACTCATTACTGTATTTATACACTACAAAGATACTGTTAAGTAGTTTTGTCCTTCTTCCAAGAAAATCCTAAGACTAAATTTCTCTCAGGGTCAATTACATTTTAAGACCTGCTTTAGATTATTTTGATTATCACATATAACAAAAGGGAAAGTGACATCTAATCCATACCATAACAATGATTTTTTTTTAATCACCACCACCCCTAGATATATCCCATCACAAATGCCCTGGGCAGAGAATAGGCCTATTTACTAAAGGTGGCTCATAGAGAAGTGGAGGATAACCACAGGGTGAAGCAGGTGCTTCAACTGGTCAAAACAGGCCTCAGGAGTTGGGGTCTTGAATAGTTAATGAGGAAGCAGGTGTACCCAAAGGTTCTAAACAGGGTCTATTTCACCGTACCAAGGAGGGCAGAGTCTTTAACACAGAATATTACCAAGGGATTTAGTTATCCAATTAAGTGTTACTCAATTCTTAAGAGAAAACAGAAAGTATGCCCCAGACACTTCTTAGAAAATTCATAAATAAAAAGAGAGGCCAAATTTAAAAACAAAAGGCCAATTGAGTTAAACAATAAAAACCAAAAGCTAGTTCTTTTTTTTAAAAAAAAGATTTTTTTTAATGTGGACCATTTCTTTAAAAAACTCTTTACTGAATTTGTTACAATATTGCTTCTGTTTTATGGTTTTTGTCCCCCCCCACCCCCGCCAGCCATGAGGCATGTGGGATCTTAGCTCCCCCACCAGGGGTTGAACCCACACCCCCTGCATTGGAAGGTGAAGCCCTAACCACTGGACCGCCAGGGAAGTCCCCAAACTGGTTCTTTTGGAATAAGTAACCTTTAGCAAATATAATCAATAAAGAGAAAAAATTAAATATCAACAAAAGGAGGCTAACCACAAATACAGGGAAAAATTTCTAAAAGAATAAATTATCACACACTATACCAATAAATTTGAAAGTTATAAAAATATAATTTACTAACATTGGTCTAAGTGGAAGAAACATCTGAATAGACCAATTACGATGAAAAAACTGAAAGAGTAGTTGCAGTCCTACTCCTCTCAAAAGACCAGTTCCAGAGTTTTATTGTCAAGGTTCACTTTTCACTTATCAGATTATCAAAAATCCACGAGTTTGGCAATGCAGTCTGTTGGGGAAACTGTGGGAAACAAAGGAAAAGAAAAGCAAAAGACCAGGAGAAAATATTTACTATGAAGGTTATAAAAGATTTATTTATACATTAAGACAAACAGATCAACAGAACATAAAAATGGAAATTCACAGTTTAGGAATTATGAATAAGTCAATAAACACATTTCAAAACACCTCCAATTTACAGACTTAAAAAAGCCAAATAAACCCAAGCAAGATAAATATAGATACAGTGAAACAGCAGAAAGCTAAAGACAAAGGGAAAAATATTAAAGCAGCCAGAGACAAGGAACTGAAAGACTGACAGGTGACTTTTCAATAGCAATAATGGAAACCAAAAGACAGAGGAATGAGATCTTCAAATTGCTACAAGAAAATAACTGCCAACCTAAACTGCCATATTCAGCAAAAACATCTCCCTTAAGTGATGGTGAAACAAAGACACTTTCAGGTAAACACAAACTAAGAGAGTTCATCTATTCTAAAGGATAGACTTTAAGCAGAAGGAAAATGGCCCTAGGTGGATGGTCTAAAAGATAAAACAATCAATGAATAATAGAGAAAGTAGCAAAAATGTGGGAAATATAAAAAAGGACTGACGGCAAAACACAATAACAATTCTAAACAGGTCTCCTTCTGTCTTGTAAGAATATTAAAAAAAAATTAAACTACATAATAATAACATGTTAAGTCATGAGGAGCTGAATAAAATTAAACTACTAAGGTTCTTGTATTATCTAAGAGGAAGGTAAAGATATTGGTTATTTTTATTATTTAAAAAATTTTTTTTTTTGCGGTACACGGGCCTCTCACCACCGCGGCCTCTACTGTTGCGGAGCACAGGCCCCGGACGCGCAGGCCCAGCGGCCATGGCCCACGGGCCCAGCCGCTCTGCGGCACGTGGGATCCTCCCGGACCGGCGCACGAACCCGTGTCCCCTGCATCAGCAGGCGGACCCCCAACCCCTGCGCCACCAGGGAAGCCCTACTGGTTATTTTTAGATTTTGAAAAGTCAAGGATGCATGATATTTCTAGGATAACTATAAAAAGAGAAAAAAGTATAAAACTTCTGAAATAATATACGGGGAAAATGAAATGATATAAGATATTAAATAGCTATTTTAAAAAAATAACAAAAAAGGAGAAAAAAGAAATATAAAACAGCCAGGACAAATAGAAAGCAAAAATAAGAGCAACTGTAGCAAATGTAAATAGGCTATATCCCAGCTAAACATGTTTGAAAATTGCATTAAAATTCCAACTGATGCTCTTTAAAATAAGCATATCTAAAGCATACACATGCATACAAATCTATAGCTATCTCAAAAATAGTTTAATAAATGAAAAAACAAAAAATAAACACAAAAAGAAATATATGATAAGACTTCCCTGGTAGCTCAGTGCTTAAGAATCTACCTGCCAACGCAGGGGACACAGGTTCAAGCCTTGGTCTGGGAAGATCCCACATGCTGCAGAGCAACTAAGCCCATGTGCCACAACTACTGAGTCTGCAAGCCAAACTACTGAGCCCACGTGCCACAACTACTGAAGCCTGCGAGCCTAGAGCCTGTGCTCCGCAACAAGAGAAGCCACCGCAACGAGAAGCCTGCACACCACAACGAAGAGTAGTCCCATCTCACCGCAACTAGAGACAGCCCGCACACAGCAACAAAGACCCGACGCAGCTGAGTATAAAATATAAACAAATAAATAAAAAAAGAATTAAAAAATAAAAACAAAGACATGATAGAGATAATCACAAAGCTAAAACAGGATTCACTAAAAAGACTAAGATCGATGATAAACTACAGGCAAGATGAATTAATAGAAAAGGAGGAGGGGAGTTGGGAACAGAAATATGCATTATCAGAAATGAAAAAAGGAGACATAATTACACATTCTTCAGACATTAAAAATAGGAAGAGGGCACTTTTAACAACTCTGTACCAATAAATATTACAAATTTAGACAAAATGGACAGAGTCCTAGAAAAAATCTAATCTACCAAAACTGACATAATTTTCTTTAAGAATCTAAGTAATCCTGCTACTATTAAAAAAATTAAATCACTAGTCAAGAATCTGCCACCACCAAAACTTCAAACCCAAGTGGATTCAATGGTAATTTCTACCACAACTGGTTATCCATATGTGAATAAAGTTAAAATTACAGCTATACTCCAAACTACCCACAAATAACAATTCTAAATATACAGACATGAAATAAGAATGTTTAAAATTAAGAATTACTAGCACCACAAAGAGAAAAAGAATTTGCAACCTACTTAACTGTCAAAAGATTAGTACCTAGAGTATGTAAAGAAGTCCCAAAGTTCAACAACCCAATAAAAAACAGAAAAATGGACAAAGAATATGAGCAGTTAGTACAAAAAAAGAGGGGGGAAAGACCTTTAAGCATATATAAAGATGCTCAAACAGTCCAAGAAAATGTAAATTCAAATAAACTGATACCACTTTTCACTGATCACACTATCAAAACCTATAAATGTATAAGCATATTCCGTGAGGCGAGGTTTTAGGAAAAATAGTCACTTAGGTATACTGCAGGTAAGAGTGCAGAATCCAAGGAAAAGCAATTTGGCAATATTTACCAAAATTTCAAAAGCATTTACATATTGACCCAACAATCAGTTTTGGAAATTAACTGTACAGAAATCTCACATACAAAATGACAACTCTACAAAGTTACTCCATGCACCACTGTTTTGTTTTTTTTAATAGCAAAAGATTAGAAAAATATCAAATACTCTATCTACTACAGATTAGGTAAAACTGGTACAGCCACAAAGTAGAAAACTGCTTTTCCTACTCTATAGAATGAGTATGCTTCCTCTATACTGATTTGTGAAGACTTCTAGAATATGCTGAAAAGTGGAGCAAAATAAAGGAGCATAATAGCAGAAATTACAGTAAGAAGGAGGAATATCAAAAAATACACTGGGGGAATGAGCTGGACAGGTACAGGGAAGAAAGACTTTCTTCAACGTATGCCTTTACATGTTTTTAAATTGTTTAAATAAATGATCCTAGTAACTTTTTTAGCAACAGGAAGAGTTCATCAACTAGTACATATAACATATTTCATTTTAATTCGTAGATATTAGTAAGAAAAAACAAGCAGCCTGTAGAAAACAGCCCTGCGTTTCTTTTAAGTAATCAGAGAAATGCAGTTTAAAACCACAGTAATATATCATTTCACTTCTACCAGACCAGCAAAGATTTTAAAAGTTGGACAATGCCATATGTAGAGAGAATGGTGAGCAAAGGGAGGTTTCATTCACAACTGGTGGAGTATAAATCAGAATCACCATCTGGGGAAAGTTAGATATTATCTAATGAAATTGAACATGCAAATATCCTCCCAATGGATCTAGCACTTCCACTACAAATATGCCCGATCAACAGTACTGTGTATATGCACTTGGAGATGACTGAGAGCATTTATGGCTCCACTAATTATAATGGCCCAAATGTTGGTAATAACCAATATGTTCATAAAGAATAAAATGGATCAACGTATAATATATTCTTAGAGTAGATTATTATACTTCAACAAAAACGAATGAATCACAGGTGTGGTTCTCAAAGTGGTGATGATAATGTAAGTGAGTTTTTGGTATTATATATTGAAATGTGCCATCATTTGGGAAATCTACATAATTCAGTGAACTAGTATCTTCCTCATGACCAATGCATGGGTGAAAGATCCCTTTAAAGTGCAAGCTACCAGACAAACATGTCACAAAGGAAGAAAACTACAGGCCAATATCACTGATGAACATAGATGCAAAAATCCTCAACAAAATACTAGCAAACAGAATCCAACAGCACATTAAAAGGATCATACACCATGATCAACTGGGGTTTATCCCAGGAATGCAAGGATTCTTCAATATACAAAAGTCAATCAATGTGATACACCATATTAACAAACTGAAGGAGAAAGAGCATATGACCATCTCAAGAGATGCAGAAAAAGCTTCTGAAAAAATTCAACACCCATTTATGATAAAAACCCTCCAGAAAGTAGGCACAGAGAGAGCTTACCTCAACATAATAAAGGCCATATATGACAAACCCACAGACAGCATCATTCTCAATGGTGAAAAACTGAAACCATTTCCTCTAAGATCAGTAACAAAACAAGGTTGCCCACTCTCACCACTATTATTCAACACAGTTTTGGAAGTTTTAGCCACAGCAATCAGAGAAGAAGAAGAAATAAAAGGAATCCAAACCAGAAAAGTAGAAGCAAAGCTGTCACTGTCTGCTGATGACATAATACTATAGAGAATCCTAAACACTCTACCAGAAAACTACTAGAGCTAATCAGTGAATCTGGCAATGTAGCAGGATACAAAATTTATGCACAGAAATCTCTTGCATTCCTATAAACTAATGATAAAAAATCTGAAAGAGAAATTAAGGAAACACTCACATTTACCACTGCAACAAAAAGAATAAAATACCTAGGAATAAACCTACCTAAGGACACAAAAGACCTGTATGCAGAAAACTATAAGGCACTGATGAAAGAAATTAAAGATGATACCAACAGATGGAGAGATATACCACGTTCTTGGATTGGGAGAATCAACATTGTGAAAATGACTCTACTACCCAAAGCAATCTACAGATTCAATGCAATCCTTATCAAACTACCAATGGCATTCTTCACAGAACTAGAACATAAAATTTCACAATTTGTATGGAAACACAAAAGACCCCGAATAGCCAAAGCAATCTTGAGAAAGAAAAACGGAGCTCGAGGAATCAGGCTCCGTGACTTCAGACTGTACTACAAAGCTACAGTAATCAAGACAGTATGGTACTGGCACAAAAACAGAAATATAGATCAATGGAACAGGACAGAAAGCCCAGAGATAAACCCACGCACATATGGTCACCTTATTTTTGATAAAGGAGGCAAGAATATACAATGGAGAAAAGACAGCCTCTTCAATAAGTGGTGCTGGGAAAAACTGGACAGCTACATGTAAAAGAAGGAAATTAGAACACTCCCTAACAACATAAACAAAAATAAACTCAAAATGGATTAAAGACCTAAATGTAAGGTCATACACTATAAAACTCTTAGAGGAAAACATAGGCAGAACACTCTATGACATACATCACAGCAAGATCCTTTTTGACCCACCTCCTAGAGTAATGGAAATAAAAACAAAAATAAACAAATGGGACCTGATGAAACTTAAAAGCTTTTACACAGCAAAGGAAAACACAAACAAGATGAAAAGACAACCCTCAGAATGGGAGAAAATATTTGCAAATGAAGCAACTGACAAAGGATTAATCTCCAAAATTTACAAGCAGCTCATGCAGCTCAGTATCAAAAAAACAAACAACCCAATCCAAAAGTGGACACGAGACCTAAATAGACATTTCTCAAAGAAGATATACAGATTGCCAACAAACACATGAAAGGATGCTCAACATCATTAATCATTAGAGAAATACAAATCAAAACTACAATAAGGTATCACCTCACACCAGTCAGAATGGCCATCATCAAAGAATCTACAAACAATAAATGCTGGAGAGGGTGTGGAGAAAAGGGAAGCCTCTTGCACTGTTGGTGGAAATGTAAATTGATACAGCCACTATGGAGAACAGTATGGAGGTTCCTTAAAAAGCTAAAATTAGAACTACCATACGACCCAGCAATCCCACTACTGGGCATATACCTGAGAAAACCATAATTCAAAAAGAGTCATGTACCACAATGTTCACTGCAGCTCTGTTTACAATAGCCAGGACATGGAAGCAACCTAAGTGTCCACTGACAGATGAATGGATAAAGAAGTGGCACATATATACAATGGAATATTACTTAGCCCTAAAAGGAAACAAAACTGAGTTATTTGTAGTGAGGTGGATGGACCTAGAGTCTGTCATACAGAGTGAAGTAAGTCAGAAAGAGAAAAACAAATACCGTGCAATAACACATATATATGGAGTCTTTAAAAAAAAAAAGTTCTGAAGAACCTAGGGGCAAGACAGGAATAAAGATGCAGACGTAGAGAATGGACTTGAGGACACGGGGAGGGGAAAGGGTAAGCTGGGATGAAGTGAAAGAGTGGCATGGACTTATATATACTACCAAATGTAACACAGATAGCTAGTGGGAAGCAGCTGCATAGCACAGGGAGATCAGCTCGGTGCTTTGTGACCACCTAGAGGGGTGGGATAGGGAGTGTGGGAGGGAGATGCAAGAGGGAGGAGATATGGGGATATATGTATATGTATAGCTGGTTCACTCTGTTATAAAGAAGAAACGAACACACCATTGTAAAGCAATTATACTCCAATAAAGATGTTAAAAAAAATGCAAGCTAGACCAATAGGTTTTAATATCGCATAGTTTGAGAAGTTCATTGATTCCAAACTCTATACTTCAGCTAACCTTTAAGAAACTATTAGGTTTTGATGAGTATTAAAGAAAAATATAACTATTTAAAAGAATATTAAAATATTCCTCCCTCTTCTAAACATACAGCTCAGTGAGGCCGGATTTTTTCATATACTTCAACTAAAACAGTATATTGCAACTAACTGAGTGCAGAAGCAAACATGAGACTCTAGTCATTAAATATATTTGCGAAAACGTAAAACAAAAACACTCTTGCCACTAACTTATTCTGGGTTTTGGAACACAGTTATTTTTCATTAAAAATGCTGTTTAAGATGTAGTAGGTTTACTATTATTAGTAGTAGTATTTTTTAGAGGTATACACCTCTATAAGCAATACACCATATACTTAATGGTATATGTAAATATACCAATATCTACGTTTAAAATTGGTTGGTTTCAATATCTAATATAATATTGATCCACAATATGATCCACAAAGGATCTTTGTGGTCCTCAATACTTCCTAGAACTGTGAAGGAGTCCTCAAGTTTCTGAATTGAGCTATAGGTACATGCTTCAACAGGGATGGATCTCAGAAACATAACGTTTAACGAAAGTAATTCACAGAGTACACAATATGATTCTACTTAAAGTTCAAAAACAGGTGAAAGGAAACAATATGTTGGGTAAGGATACATATATGGTTCATAAAACTGTAAAGAAAAGCAAAGGGATAATTAACACAAAATTCAGGACGACCATGGTGATGGGGGCAGAGAATCCTTTGTTTCTGGAGAAAGGCACACACCAAAGGCTTCTAAGGTACTTGTGATCGTCTATTAAGCAGAGTACACAGATACAGTTTTTTGTTTTTGTTTTTTAAAACAGTATATACAAATGGTATATTTCACAACAAAAATTTTAACAGAAGAAACAAGGAGGCATACCTATCCTCTTAGAAGAAAAAACTCAAAAGAATGTCTCTTCTCAAATTAATCTATAAATTCAATGCAATCACAAACAATATCTATCCCAGCAAGATTTTCTACAGAACTTGAAAAGATGATTTTAAATTTCATCTGGAAGAAAAATGCAAAAGAAGAGCCCAAAACTTTTTTCAAAAGAAAGTACCAAACTATATTATAAAGCTACAATAATTAAAACAGTGTGGTAGTAGATAAATGGGTCAAAGAAAAGAAGAAAATTCAGAACTCAATTAAAAAAAAAAATCAGCAAAGTATATGACCTGGCCAAAAATGCTTAATTTTCCTACTATCCAAGGAAGATAAACATTTAAATGAGATGTTATTTCAACTATTAGAAAATTAGTAAAATATTACCATCCGGTGCTGGCTAGTGGGGAGACAAAACACATCTTTTGAGAAAGTGAATATAAAAAGGTACAATCATTTGAGGGTAATTTAATAGCGTTATTATCCATCACTCTCAGAAGCAATCAAGTCTACGATTCATAGAAATACTATGATGAGCGCATGAAACACTGCTTATAATGGCAAAAAAATCACTGCAGCATTTTAGTTATAAGGGAAAACTTGAAAATAATTTAAACGTCCATCAGTAGAGGAATGAAAGACTCATTTGACAAACAGATGTCATATCTATTTAATTACACTAAATAGATATATCACACTGCATTTATTTAACAAACACTACGTCTCAGTTAAGTTTTTAGACACTTTGCAGATTTTAATTCACTTAAGCAACTATGTCTGGATTACAGGAGATGCTCCTGATACAGCTCTTTTTAAAAAAGAACTGGTTACACTTGGACAAATGTCCTGAAAACACAAAATTTCAAACACTGTTCTTTGTCTTCCTTAAAATAGTTGTGAACACTGTGTCACTTTTAATTTTTCTCCAGTCTGAGTTATTTACTGTTGTACTGAGTATACTGTATAGAGCTATCTGGTTCTAGAAGGCAGTTTTTCAACAGAAAAGTATTTTTACACTATTAAGGAATAGCAGCTTTGTTATAAACCTCCTGAGTAAGCTTACTACCAATCTCAGAGCCTATAATATTAAATATATCCAAACCCCTTTCCCCTTCTAATGCTTTTTC
Organism: Delphinapterus leucas; assembly: GCF_059928025.1. Lineage (NCBI taxonomy): Eukaryota > Metazoa > Chordata > Mammalia > Artiodactyla > Monodontidae > Delphinapterus > Delphinapterus leucas. The sequence continues at coordinate 1,512,968 of NC_143131.1, forward strand.
AGGGGAACACCGTGGGCCCTTGGATCACCAACGTTACTGCAATAACACCGTACGCTTGCACAGCACTTAACGTCTGGAATATATTTTCAAAAACCTAACTGTTCTAATTTTACCTTACAGGGAGAATAAAGGGTAAAAGAGGTGTATTTAAATATATGGATTTCAAATAGACAAGTGGTGATTAAGAGAAACTTGAGGATTTTCAAAGGATCTTCCCCCCAATTTTGAGGTTAATGTGCCACGTTCTCCCACAAATGCTGCTTGGTGCCACCTTCAGACAAACTGCTGGGTTGAATGGACCAACCTACGATGACGCGCTACTTCTGTTTTCAGCTAAATGACCCTCCCTGGGGAAAGACCTCTTCTATGCCTACTTTAAAAAAGAAAAGGTCACACACGGCCAATGAAGTCTATGCAGAAGGAAAGCGGAGGTGCGGCCTTAACCAAGAATCCTTAGAAAAGTACTTCACTGCCAGTCCCAACCCAAGGAGCAAAGAAAGCTTCAGCTGGCCACTTCTTAACAACGTCCACGAGGATGCAGCGGTCCTCTCACAGGCAACTCAAAGGAAGTGCTGAACCGCCCTACACTTCCCGCCTCCGAAAGGGGAAACAGGAATTCTGACGCCTTACACACCTGGAAGACGCTGACTGACTAGAAACAGGTGCAGATCGGTGTGTTAGCAGCTGAGAGCGGCCACAGGTGGAGTCAGAGCCGAAGCAGCAAAGCAAAAGCGATTCTGAAAATCTCCGACCCCCGCCCCTCCCACCCAGAGCAGCGCTACCAGGCAAGAACGCGTGAGTCAACTCAGCATCCAGGAGAAGCATGCAAAGTCGACTGGAACTCAATTTTTCATTAAAAAATAAAATGACAACAACGAACCCCGCACAACCCGAGCGGCCACGCCGGGCACTCGGCCCCGGAGGACGGGCTCCTCTCGCCTGCCCTCTGGGTGGGCGTCCACGAGAGGCAGTCTCACCTGTCCTGTGCGCCGCCGCCGCCCCCGCGGACCGAAGATAAGCGTTCAGTTTCCTCTCCATGCTAAAATGCTGTCCGCGCCTCCACACGCGCTTCCTCCCCTCAGGCCCTCGAGGCCAAGCGTGACAGATCCCGTCGGACCCTGCCAACCAGCCGCGCCCGGGCCAACTCCCCGGGCCGGGGAGCCTTCGGGCCGCCCCTTGCAGCGACTCCCCTCCTCCCGGTTCCATAGGGCCCGCGTTCGCACAGGCTCGTCAGCGGCGCGCGGGACCCTCCACGTCGCAAACAGTCCTTCCTCTCCGCCCTTGTGCCAAGAAAGCCGCCCGGGCGTCGCGGGGCGGCTCCGAGGCGCTGGCGGGAGTGACGCGGACCCGGCGTCCAGGCTCGGAGCCTGCAGGCCTCGCCGCGCTCGTCAGCCAAACAAACGCTGCTCCTGCCCCAGAGGGTCATAGGAAGGCACGAACGCTGAAACTCCGCTCCACCTGAGGTAACAAGTCGACTTTCTCAGTGACTGACGCTAGAACCCGGAAGTAAAACCCCACGCCCACAGGAAGCGGAGGTGGGGGGAAGAGAAAGTGAAAACTGAACTGTGGCGTCCCTAGGAGGCAGGAGCCAATCGCTGGGGAGAAGCCGACGCGCAGGCGCGAGCTGCGGCCCTCGTCCACGCGGCGCTCACCTCTCTCCTCTACGCAGGCGCGAGGCCGCGGCGGGGCCCGGGATTGGACAAAGGATTCTGGCGGGCGCGGTTGCCCGGCGGGCGGAGCTGGGCGTCTCGCGGGGCTGACGCGTCACCGGAAGCGGAAGGCGCGCAAGGAGAACCGCGGAGGCGCGGCCACGACGGCGTTGAATGTGTTGGCGCGCGTCTTTCGCCTCACCGTTGGGAGTATTTACCCTCCTTGAGTCTCCTGCTACAGCTGCCGCAGCGTCGCTTGTCTTGTCTTGCCCAAAAGCGACGTTTACGAAATCACGTTGATCCATGTAACATTTGTTTATGTGGTGGGTTCCCTAGGAAAACACCGCTAGAAGCTTCTATTCCATGCAGAGTTAAGGGAATAGCATTACTATAGCAATGCTGTTACCACAAATAGCATTACTTATACCAATCAGAGATACTAGGTGATGCACTTAACCGTGAGCCAGACACTGGGCCACACTATGGGAATAGAATAATTTACTCATTCAGTAGCATCTTTTATTGTTTACTGTGGCCAGGTGCTGAATTAGGCACTAAGATTACAGTCATGAATAAGCCAGATAAGGACCCTGCACAGAGTGGAGCTTATTCTAGAGGTGGATGACAAACAGTAACAAGTAACACCACCACCACCACCAGAACAGAACTTAATAATAACTGCAGTGAAAACAAGCCAGAAATGCTGAGGATGGGGTTGGAGGCTGGAGGCCAGAGCAGAAAAGGCAGAGCTACAACGTCTCACTGAATAAGGGACATTGAGGTCAAACCTCAGTGATAAAAACAGACCAAATTAGTTCTTGGAAGATGAGGAGGAAGAACTTTCCAAGCAGAAGACAAAGTAAGTACAAAAGTCCTAGACATGAAATTGTGTTCAAGAACTGAGGAAGGTTGGCTGTAGAAGCAGAGACTGAGGTACAGCCGATGTTTTCAAAGTACATAAAACCAGTATGTACAACTCCCTGGCTTATCACAAAGCAAATATTCATGAAACCACCACCCTGGTCAAGAAATAGAACATTAAAACTGGAGCCTGTGCTCCGCAGCGGGAGAGGCCACAACGGTGAGAGGCCCGCATACCAAAAAAAAAAAAAAAAAAAAGAAATAGAACATTGCCAAAAACCCAGAAGTTCCTTCTTGCGCCACCTATGGATCAATACCCACTCCCCTTACCTACCATCAAACCTAACAACGAATCTAACTTCCATGGTAATCTCTTCCTTTCCTTTCTTAGTAGGTTTGCTGCCTAAATATGCATCCCTAAACTTTATCATTTAGTTTTGCTTGTGGTTTGAACTTTATATAAACTGAATGGGTTTGTGCCTGGTTTCTTTGGAGTAACACTGTGAGACTCATGTTTCTGTGTACACAATTCTTTCATTTTCATTGCTATATATGTAGGGGTGGGTGTAGCACATTTTCTTTATCCATTTTACTGTTGATAGACATTTGCATTATTTCCAGTTCTTGGCTATGATGAATAATACCGCGGAGCACAGGCTCCGGACGCACAGGCTCAGCGGCCATGGCTTACGGGCCTAGCCGCTCTGCGGCATGTGGGATCTTCCCGGACCAGGGCACGAACCCGTGTCCCCTGCATCGGCAGGCGGACTCTCAACCACTGCGCCACCAGGGAAGCCTGCTACTCTTTTAACCCCGCTTCTCTTCACCTCCAGCCTCCTAAACCTATAGCTCTTCTTGCTCTTTCCTATTTGGGTGTTGGTTGATAAGGATTAGTGAGAACTTCCTAGTCAGGGGCCTCTACAGTAAAAGTTGCTAACATTTATTCAGTGCTAACTATGTGCCAGAAATGCTTCTAAATGCTTTCCAAGTGTTCGGTCACTTAATTCTCTCAACAATATTGTGATGAAGGTATCCATTTTACAGATAAGGTAACTGAGGCACTGAGAGGGGAAGATGCTTACTCAAGGACACAGTTAACAGATAGGGGAGCCATAGTTTGAATCCAGGCTTTACTCCAGAGCCTGCACTCAGACATTACGACTTGCTCAAGATACTGAAAACCTTCAGCGAGGCTGAACAGTGGATTATGAGTTTCCAGGGGACTAAGAGGGGTTGTGATTTGATGTTTTTAACACAGAATCCCTAAAATCACAAGTGATGTCTATTTGGCAGACTGGCCAGGCCTTAGAGCTTACGGCCTTTGGCTTACATTTGAACAGACTGCTGTTCTTCTGAACAAACGGTTTGGCATTTTTAAGGTTGGTTTATTACATGTCTAAAGACTGGATTCACTTATATCTTTCTTATTCCTGTTCTGATCTGGTTCCCAAAAGATGGCTGTGAACTTGAGAAGGGAGGAGTGTCTTCTTATTCATCTTTGTGTTTCCACAGTCTCCAGCCCTTAGGCTTAGTAGGTGCTCACTAAATGTTGGTCCACTGGAATTAAACCCCTTTAGTCTGTATCAGCCACCTTGAATTATGGGCCATGGTAAAGGTTCCCCTCTGGGACCACCAGGTAACCCTGTTCTGCTTGGCATTGACCTTTTTTTCTTTTTCCCTGCACACAGAAGCATTTTTTTCTTTATTCTGATTTAATGTGTGTGCGGGGGTTGGTTCTCTCTGATAACTACAACAGAGAACATATCATGCATTTTTGATTACTCTACATCTTTTGAATGTATGAGTAGAAAGGACTAGAAAATTTACCCTTCATTGCTAATTGCTTGCCTTCAATTTAAAGAGTAAACTAAATCCTGTTATTCTAGCTCAATCTATTTTATCTATTCTTTCAGATGCTTTCCTCTGTCATATCTTTCCTTTTTCTCCCTGTATCATTTTTCTTTTTTTTTAAGTTCTCAGCACAACCTCCAGGCTTGACCAGCATTCCTGTGTGCTCTCAGACTCCACCAAAGAAGAGGCGGATTGCTCTTCAATGATTTTATTATTATTATTTTAAAATTATTTATTTATTTATTTACCTATTTTTTGGCCATGCCGCGTGGCTTGTGGGACCTTAGTTCCCCGACCAGGGATTGAACCCGGTCCCTCAGCAGTGAAATTGCAGAGTCCTAACCACTGGACTGCCAGGGAATTCCATCTCTCTGTACCTTTTAATGAGCATTGCAGATCATTCATTTTGTACAACTTCTGATCCCCACCTTTTGGACAAACTTAATACCCATGCAAATATGAGTTTAAAGATTGAGGCACACTGACCGAACTCCCTAATCCCAGGCATCCCCAGGAGGCTACTGTCTCTCTTGAACAACCTTATCTCTGAGAGACCCTAGGTTCCTGGAATAGGGCAGATTCTGCTTCAGAAAGGAAATGTAGTCATACTCAGAACATCCCCTAGGCCAACCCAGAGCAGCCAGGGGTCTTCATTCCAAGGTTGGCTCTGAGCAGATCTGCTCTTCTCCAGACCCGCGCATGAAGCAGACTGACCTGCCGCCTGTGGGCATTCCAGCCCGTGCCTGCTGTGGACAGCCTCACTGTCTTCAGACCTCTCTGCTGGTATGTTTCCAACACTTTCACAAGAAAATTCCTAAGTCACTTCCTCCATGTGGCCTTCCTCCGATCAACCCCAAAGATCTGTGAGACCTCCTTTATTCTGTATCCCATCATCATCTAAATCCCAAAATTTAATTAAGGATTTTCCAGACTTCTTCTTTAGAATCTTTTCTGAAACAAATGGATTTGTGAGGATCTGGAAGTCATATATAAGCTTTCCTACAGTTATAGACTTTAAATGAAGTTTGGCTTCTATATTATATTGACACCTGTGAATCTGTTGCTTAATATCAATAAAAGCTCCCCAGACTCTCTGAGTGTGATGCTTTTCTTTCCAAAGGCACAGACCTAGGCTTCCTGGTGTCATCCTTCTGTATATAGCTGTGCTCAGGTCAGCGGTGATGGTCAGCAGCCTGCCCGGGGTGAGAGTCTCCCTAAAAGGGACCCCAGAAATTGATCTACCTTTCAAGAGGCTCCATCAGCATCCAGAAACACTGTACCCTATCTCGAAAGGCATCGGTCCTGCTGCTCTGCAAATCAATGTTCTCCAGGCCTCATTTTGGCAGCGTGGGCCCTGGAAGTCTTTCTGTGCTGTACTTCTGTAGCCTTCCTTCTTGTGCACCCGCACTGCAACCTCTGCAACTTCCCCTTACTTGGCGCTGGGATTTCAGGACCTAGGAATTTTCCACGATGTCCTTCTACATGCTTTTCATCGGCCGGCCTGGGCTGGCATGTCACACAAGGCTAGCTCCTTCGGCCAACCCCCTCTGCTTAGTCAGTGGCAGCTCCGCAAATGCTGGAGGGATGACTCAATGCACGGGAGTGTGTCCTAAATACTGCATTTGAAAGTGATAGTTTTCCTGAGCTTCTCATGACAATGACTAACCTCTCTGAATGTTTCTTTATGCCTGTGAATAGCTTATCGAAACGGATTAAGCATCCTTTTATGCATGTTCTTAGTAATACTGGCAATATAGTTCTTTTTGTTTGTTATGGAAATAACCCAAATTGGGAAAGGTAGCTTTAAAACTCCCCCGCTAACCAAAGCATGATCAATTGGGGAAAAAATTTTGAATTCTTTTCTTTTTCTTGTGAGAGGCATGGGAAATAATAGGAAAGGGAAAGTGGGGAGCACCACTCATCAAAAACATATTTTAAGAAATGTGCTGGCTTCTATTTCAGGAAGGTTTACATCAACACTGTTAACAGACAAATGAAGGAAAAGGAAATGTGGATCATTGGTATTGGTACTTTTCAGAAAGGCTGATTGATAATATTTTCTTGTATTTGAGATAATCAAGGACAGAAAGCAATGTCACAGGATGTGAATTACTCCTCATGACGGTGAGGAAGGTGCCTATTTTCTGTCTGTTGTACAGTATGTCTGGGAAGTCCCTCCCACACTGAGTCCTTGGTCTTTCTTCCTCTGGCCCTTTCACATGACTTTGACTCCTTATTGGCAGGGCCTTTTCCTAAGATTCTTTTGCTGATAATCCAGTCATGCTGTTCTCACACAAAGGCGAGTACTAGAAATAGGCATGTCAGGCTATGACACAGCCTTCCTCCTCCTTTGAAGGGGTAATGACCTTATTCAAGATGCTTTTATTAGGTCTACTCCGCAAGTTACCGGAGAAAAGTCATTGCATTTCATTCACACAACCATGCTGCCACTGCCAGTCTGGGTGGTTCTTCCAAGTCTCGGTCAACCCCCGTTTTACATGGCTGAGGCGAGGTAAGAAGTTGGACAATGAATTGTAATAACCTGGCTGATTTCTTACTTTGATTTAAAAAAAAAACAAAACTAATCATTATTATTTTTTTCTGCCTGTAAAAGTAGTCATTCCGACCGTAGAAAATACAGGGAAAACATAAAGAATAAAATTAAAATCCCACAAAATATCATCGTTATTAAATTTTGGTATTTTTCCTTCTATATCTGAGTTAAGTTATCTTGTCCCACTGGATGGGTGGGACCAACAAAAGAATTTTCTTTTTCTGTTATGGCCAAATCTACTGTTTCAACCTGGGAGGATCTGTCAGTTTTCTCATAGTGTGCATCACAGAGTTTAAAACTACTTGGAAATACAGCCCAAGCTGGCTGTGCTTCTTCACCTGGTACCTGGCAGTCAGGACTAGAAGCTGGTGACACTTCTTTAATTAAAGAACTGAAGGAGGGAAAAAACAAAAACAAAAACAAAAACAAACAAAAAACAAACAAACAAAAAAAAACAACTGAAGGAGAAGTCTGAACCAACTTGAACTTCCTCTGCAACCTCAAGGGCACAGGTTTCTTTCGAAAGTATGAAAGCCACTGTCTGTAAGTTATCACCTTTTCTCTCACTTTCTCGTGGTTTCATTGACGTGTGATCAGCAGAGTTCACATCAGGCACCTCTTCAGGCTCAATTATTTCTTCCGCTGTCTCCTGAAGCTCTAAGCAGGGTAACGGGGCCTCCTGCTGCTGCTCCATTTCACCAGCGGATGCTTCTTCCCAGGGACTCGTGGGCGGTGATATGGTGAGAGTGAGGTCAAGGTCAGAATCCTCCTCTGATAACTCGAGGCTGACTTCCTCTCTATTCACAGATAGGCTGGTTTGTTTGGTAAATGCAGAATTAAATGTTTCAAAACTCATGTGTTCACTGTTTAGACCACTCTTGTCATTCTTTAGTTCTGAAGAGCCATCCGAAGCATTCCTCACTGATGGGATGCAGTCAAGTGAATCTTTTTCTTCCAAGGGATCAGAAGCTGACGATGAGACTACTTCTTCAAGCTGGGACGACTCTACAGTGTCTTCCGAAGAGATGCTGAAGAGACTCTGGCTCGACAGAAAACATTCTTGAGAGAGCTTCATTTCTTCTCTGGGTAACAAATAACTAGAACTTTTAACTAGTGATAATGCCTCTGTTACAAGGCAATTATCAGACGGCGATGGTGAGCCTGCAACAGCCTGCCCTTTCTGTAACGAACACATTTCTTTAGCAAGTATCTCTCTACTCACTGAGAAGGCACAAAGGTACTTAGCGCCTTGTTGTCCTGACATTGCCAGAGAGGGAACGTCCCTAAGACCCTGTGTCTTTTCAAATGCGGACACAGGATGTCTAAGGCTTGTAGCAGGTGATACTTGTTTAATCAACTCCACATTAAAGGGTGTAGGTTTATCAGCTCTGTTTACAACTTCTGTCTGTATCGGTGCATAGGCATTTTTTTCAAAACTGAATGTAACTCGTTCCAGATTAATCACTACATACTCCGTATCATCCTCCCCTTCCAAGGATGACTGACATTCTTTGATTATAAGGCTGCTATGCTGGATAAAGCCCTGCAAAGCACCTGTTTTTGTTTGCATTTTTGCATGAAAAACATCAACTTTGCTTTCAAGGGTGCTGTACACAGACTTTTGAAAAATCATTGACGGATTGCTGATCCCATCGTAAGTCCTGGCGAATGTGGACTGTGTGACAGTATCATTATAAGATGTCACCTGTGTGCCATCAAGTGGCTCAAAGGTTTTATCTTCAGCAGGAATAGAAGATCCATTAGTTTGGGTACTTCCAATGCTAGAAAGCACCAGATTAGAGGTCTCTAGTTTATCTGATGACTCTTGTTCGGCTTTCCCCCCAATTATCTGAAATGATAAAAGCAAAAGAAATAAATTAATTTAAAAAATCAAGGGCCAAATAGATCTTTTTTTCAAGCATTTACATATGTGAAGAACAGAACAGACAAAGATCAATTTTAGTTTGCTCTGTTCTTTTGAATCTTCATAGGGTAGAGATCAAGCAAATCCCTCTCTTCTTAGGCTTAAAATACCCCCCAAATAGGAATTTGTTTTATCTAAATACACACACACGAGAACTCCAAAACTTTCTTAGTTGCACAGCCTTGTTTTTTTTGTTTTTTTTTTAATGGACTTTTGGGAAGAAAAGTGGCTAGACCACTGGCAATTTAAAGACTTGAAAATGCAGACTGTTTGCTAAATAGCATCACTTAATTCAGAAATGCAGCAGTAGAGGAAAAAGTGCTCAATTAATTTAAATTATTTTTAGTAAGATTAAAAGATAATCTTTAAAGCAAAGAATAACTTATTTTAAACACCAGCTTTCAATTAGACTATAAATGCACTGTCATCTGGAATGTTCCCATGAGGAAACACTAATTATTATCTCTTGTACTCAGAATACACTGATAAGCAGCTTTCCCAAGGTATCAATCTCTATCCTGTTAAATAAAAGTCCCTTACCCCTTAGCTGTCTTCTTAGCTTATAACTGGACATAATCTCTCTCTCATTTTAATACCTCCCTATTCAACAAAGCAGCAGAAAACACAGTGCAGCTTGCATTAATAAACTCAACTAAAAGGACTGATTTAAACAGTACCAGAAAGGATTTAGCATAAACAGTAACAGAAATACCTCTGGACAATTTTGATAACCTCATAAAAAGGCTGTTTCTTTTCTTCTTTTTTTTAAAGGCTGAAGAATGGTCTTGTTCAGAATATGGTAAAGTGGATTGACCATACAGTTGACCTACACCTGTAGCTCTGGAACACTACGGCCACAGATTTCCTGCCAGATTTTGAAGCAGTCGTGTTGTAAGTCAGGACCTGTGTTTCAAATCTCTTGTTAAAAACATTTCTGCCTTAGTCAAAGAAAGACACTGACCTGAGCAATTGGCAGGGAGGAGCTGAGACTTGGTTTTAAGGGGACACGACTGGCCAGATACAAAGCGTAGAAAACTCTTGATGGCACACTCATTCTGAGAACAGTTCTATGACCCTCCCAATCGTACTGTGGCTGATAATGTTGGGCCATAGTCGAGAATCTCACCATGCCTGTGCTCTTAGTGAAATGAAAACTTTGATAATCCTAGTTTGCCCTAGAATAGGGAGTGGTACAGGATTTAAAGGTGTGTGCACCTTTAAAGTATGGGTACAGTATTCAAGAAGATGACGGAAACATGTTTCTAAGTATATGCTATAGAAAGTGTTAGGAATCGTTAATTTTAACATTCTACTTTCTACTTAATACTCTTTCATGTTTGCAAGAAAATCATTCCTAATTGGACATTACTAAAGTAAGTTAATATATATTACCACGACCGAAAATACTTTATAAGAAACTAGTGTGTGTATAAATATATATGTAATAATTAAAATCTGCCTGACTAGACATAAATACTTTCTTATTCTAAGGTAGTGATTTTATGTATCTCTTTGAGAATAAGATGAAATTTATGAACCCCATCCTCAGAAAAAGAACGCATACACACGTAACATATATTTTATGTGTACACATATAAACACACATATGTGCATATATATACATAAATACATCCACAGAATTAGACACTGAGAAACAGCTAGAGTGTCCAGATCTGAGTCTTGGCCGGACAATTTACTATGTGCCTCCAGGCCATTCTGTACTTCTCCATCCTCAGTCTTCTCACCTATAAGATGGGTGGCACGGTCCTTACCTCACCCGGCCGTGTGAGAATTAACTGAGCTAATGCGAGTGAAGGGCTCAGACCAGTCTCTGGCCCACAGCGTTCCACCAGTCTTCATTCTGATGAAGATGAGCATCTGCAGACACTCACAGACCCTCTGAGGCTCACCCCTGGACCTGCAAATCCCCACGGAAGCCCAGGTACAGAAACTCAATGTTAACACAGGCACTGAAGGTGCCCAAACCCATGTAAAATTATTCTGTAATAAATCTGCTCTGAAAGCTTAAAAAGGCAGGTATTTTGTCAATCCATTTACTTAGAATCTTGATACAACTTTTTAATTTGCTCCAATTAAAATTCGATTATCAGGCTTCCCTGGTGGCGCAGTGGTTAAGAGCCTGCCTGCCGATGCAGGGAATACAGGTTCGTGCCCCAGTACGGGAAGATCCCACATACCACGGAGCGGCTGGGCCCGTGAGCCGTGGCCGCTGAACCCGCGCATCTGGAGCCTGTGCTCCGCAAAGGAAGAGGCCACAACAGTGAGAGGCCCGCGTACCGCAAAAAAAAAAAAAAAAAAATTCGATTATCCGTCCTATCAGTTGAGAACAGTGAAATGAAACAAAGTGTATTTTTCATATTTACAAACAGTTATCTGCAGACTATGAGAGGTCTGGCATTTTATTTACTGTCTCAGGATTTGTTTTCTGTTTTGGTGGTACGCGGGCCTGTCACTGTTGTGGCCTCTCCCGTTGCGGAGCACAGGCTCCGGACGCGCAGCCTCAGCGGCCACGGCTCACGGGCCCAGCCGCTCCGCGGCATGTGGGATCTTCCCAGACCGGGGCACGAACCCGTGTCCCCTGCATCGGCAGGCGGACTCTCAACCACTGCGCCACCAGGGAAGCCCTCAGGATTTGTTTTTAAAAATATTTTTTAATATATTCAATTTTAGTTTCCTTTAAGGTTTATCAAAGATTTTTTATATTTATTATTACTGCATTTGATCCATAAACACTATTATAGGTAAACAGAATAAGTATTATTCACCTCTTTTAAAAGATAATAAGCTCAGAGAACAAGTAATTTGCCCCAAATCATACAACTAAAAAGCTACATAATTATGGTTGGCTCCCAGATCATCTGAGGCCTACGATTTTTTTCCTCCTTTTGTTTCTTCAATCAGGATGGTAGATAAGCTCCACCTGCAGACAATCCAGACTTTGTAAACTAAGTTTCTGGCATTCTAATCCTTTACATAGCTAGAGAATCCACTTTCCTAAAAGAAACCAATGCCTTGTTATGAATGTGATTTTACGTACAAAAAATATTTCTTCAAAAATAACACCAGCATTTACAGTATTCAGCTTTACCTACCTCATTATTACAGGAATAGATGAAATTCTGGCTTTCTGGGGTCTCTGGATGACCTGCTGTTGCAAACATTTCTTTCTGTTCATTCTGCACCCAAAGCTCCAAGCCTCTCACAGGCGGTGGTTTCATGAAAGGAAGCAGGGGGTCAGTGATTGGGAAGGACACTTTGGCAGTAGGACCTCTGGGAGCCTCATTAGTCTCCAACAGAGGGTCTACGGAGCACCTTTCCACACCGGAGGACTCTTCAATTTCACTGAATTCAAACGATTCTAACGTGCTATTTATGCACACGTATTTTGCTGGGTTGCTGTGTTCTACTACTTTTCGGGATGATTGTATGACTTTGTTTTGATTGCTATAAAACAGAGCTACCCACATATGAAGTAAAAGCTTCACTTCTTCCATGGTATCTGGTAAATCAGTATTCCAAGGCCTGAGATTTTAAAGAAAGAAGAAACCAAAATCATTGAAAATGACTGTTTTAGTTGATTATCTTATAAGTAAGTGCCTTAATTATTAACCTTAGTTTTTGTGTTCATTTTTATTTTAAAAATTACATGAACATGAAACAATGAGTAAAATAAAAATGAAGTTGATATAACAAATAATTACAGTGAATCTGCTTGGTATTATTCCCAAGTTACTGGATTTTACACACTTCCTTCTCCCTCCCCAGAGTTTAGCACAAGTATCCCTTCTCGCTACATTTATCTCAACAGAAAAGTTCATCCGTTTTCATCCAGGGTCACTCCCACTCACCCGTGTAGTGCTCTGACTACAGTCTTCTCCAGGGGGTTGTTGCTATACTTACTTGCCGTCTAAGCTGAACACGTAATCTGCTTCCCATACGAAAGTGACCTTAAAGGAGCCGTCACAGCTGAATACGGCACGAGAGCGGCAGAAGTCCTGCAGGCTGGAGGGCAGCACCCCGCTCCTGCGCCTGAGCGCTGGGGCCTCGGAAAGCTGCTGCAGTGGGGAGGTGACCTGCTGATGCCGAAATGGCATCACTTTCCCCACTGGGGTTCCCGCTTCAGGGCCTTTTGTGCCATTCTTGGCAAACGCAGGGCCTGGGGCCCCTCTCTGCTGTAGATGCTTCTTTGAATGTTCTGCAAGGAGCAGGGCATAGGAACGCTCCACAGCAATGACAGAGCTTTGGCTTGCGTCGGAACTTTCTAGGGTTTCCTCGGGCAGTGCTGACTGGGCTTCTGCAGGGGCCTGAATGCCAGCAACCAAGCTTTCTTCCTCCTGGCTGACCGTGGGGTCTGATGTCAGATTACTCTTATCAGAGGAGGGCTTGGATGACGGTCCACCTTTTTGACTTTTAACTCTTCTATGATATTCATGGTCTGATGTACCACGCAAAGAATGTTCTTTAGAAAGCAAAACATCGTTCTGTGGCAATTCAGAGGAGCAGGGCAAGTTTCTGGGCTCAGAGGATGGTGTGGTAGAGGTAGCAGCGCTTAATGCAAGATCAGCCAACATATTTAGGGCCTGGGAGTCACAGTTGACAATGGAGTTTTCAGGTGGGTCTTCTGGAGCCACTGTGATATTTTCTGGTTGAGCTGTACTTATGCTAATAACATCTTCTTGACCATCTGAAATTTCTGATTGAAGCTGTGAAGAAGTTTTTCCTTTGGCTTCAGCATAAAAGAAAAAAAGACACATAACACTTGATTTCCATAGAATTAATTCTTTGTCATATTCCTATGGTTCAGTGAAAATCAACAGTTAAGTCAACATATTCAAGAAAAACCTCTTGATATGTTGCATAAATTGTATGTTAAATTTTTATTACCAGAGTGAGGTCTTGTCCAACTTCCTGATGTATTATAATGTATTTACCAAGGAACAAGTCTTAAGGAATGTGCATATTAATTTAAAAAGAAATCACCCTTCAAAACTGCATGTACTCAGGCTTCCCTGGTGGCGCAGTGGTTAAGAGTCTGCCTGCCGATGCAGGACATACGGGTTCGTGCCCCGGTCCAGGAAGATCCCACATGCCACGGAGCGGCTGGGCCCGTGAGCCGTGGCCGCTGAGCCTGCGCGTCCGGAGCCTGTGCTCCGCAACGGAAGAGGCCACAACAGTGAGAGGCCCGCGTACCGCAAAAAAAAAAAAAAAAAAAAAAAAAAAAAAAAACCTGCATGTACTGACCTACACACAAGGCATACTGCTCAGCTAAAGAAATATACAAAGAGAAAAAAACAAAAACAAGAAAACAAGACTCCTGCCCTCAGAGAGCTTACAATCTAGTGAGAATCTAAGAATTTCTAAGTTTAAAGTGTATATCATAGAAGGTTAATGTACTTTCTTAGAAATCATTTCCCTTGGCAAGTTATTAGAGAAACCACCTAAGTTCAAAATAGAGATGATTTTTAACCGTACTGATGTTTAATTATAATACGTTACGATACAAATAAAAAATGAGAAAAGTAAGAATATTCAGAATCGCCAATTAATTTCAAGTTTTAAAACTTCAGTTTCTGCATTAAAAACATTTCCTCTCTATTCTATCTGCAAAAAAGCAAATCTCCTCATCTACTGATAATTCTCCTTACAGCAGGTACTCAAATCTACCCACTGGCATTCGGTCAGAAAACTAACATTCTCAGGTGGTTTACTTGCCTTCTCAGGACTTTGATTCAGCCTTTTAAAATGTGATTATCATGAAGGACAAAGTTCTCAACAATACTGGGCAGTGAGTCCCTGTAGCAGGTGGCTGGATGGACAGAAAAGCCAACTGTGCTCCTCTTTATAATTAGCAGTAGCAGGTCTGAAATAAATTACTAACCTGTCTGCAAAGCCCAATGACAGTACATTTACAGAGAAAACTCTGGCCTATGAGGTCATCAAACAGAATGACAAGAGTGTGTGTATGGTGAGGAGGGTAAAATTAATCAACCACTGCCCAGTTTTTATTTAAAATATCAAAGCCCAACGGGGTGAGGTACGAGAAAGTGGCCCAAAGAGGGCTGTCTCGTGAACCCTCCGGGTGTACTGGAAACACATTCATTTTAGGATCTGATGTGTTTACTGACACTAAGTTCATTCTATCCTTAAATACTATGGTTCTTACACTGAGTATCACTATGAGGAAGGTCGAATCTAGAGAACACTGTATTGAGTCAAGAAAAAGGGTTCATTTTCATATGTGTCATTTCAGGTAAATCATTTAATAACTGACTTGCTAGAGGTTTTCAATTAATTAAAAATACAATACTGATCATCTATCTCTTTTAAGAAATATAGATAAAATGATGCCAAATAAATTATAAAAAATTAAAGAGTTCAGTAAATAAAAACTATATTGAAAACTTTAAAAAGGACAGAAAACCATTAGTTTCAGTAACAAAATGATTGAGCCTTCTTAAACTCTGATATTTCAAGTAAAGGAAATGAAGTGGATTAGCATGGGTGATTAAGAAATAAAAGAAAAAATTAACACATTATTTAAAAGGTGGTAATCTTAAAATTTTAACTTGGAATGTGGCTGCACAATATATACAGACACTTGCAATACAAATCGCCCTATTTCTGAATACCCATTCTGGAAACTTTTCATTTTCTGGGCTCACTTTTCTGCCAATGCCCAGTTGCACACCTCCTCCCACTAATCGATTAGCCTACAAGTATATAGAAGCCAATTCAGCACAAGGAATTCTAATGACAAGGCTGGGAATACAATGCATTATGTATGTATCTATACTCATCCTGTTTACAAACTAATTGGAAAGACAGGACCAAGACACACCAGATGATTGGAAAATAGTATGAATTAACTCTTTAACGTTCTCAAAAACCCAAAAAAGAAATGGAAAAAAAAGGAGAAATGAGTGCAGATCAGAGCATCAGGAAATGACTCCGGGTGGACTTAGCTGAGCAGAGGGGACTGCACAGGAGTGACAACAGGCGTGGTTCGTGTGGGTGGCACCATGTGCCTGGCAGGGAAGGCACGCATTGGGAAACGGCAGGAGAGAAATGTGCACCCGTGGGTAAGACCACCTCGTAACTGCCTGGGGAGACAAGCAGAGAGGCTGTGTTGGGTATGACTCTCTACAGGCTGTACGGTGATATGACTGAGGAGCTTTCAGAAAAATCTTCAGCCATAAACAACATTAACGAAACTGAGGAAAGGGACTTCCCTGTGGTCCAGTGGTTAAGACTCTGCGCTTCCAATGCAGGCAGTGTGGGTTCGATCCCTGGTCAGGGAACCGAGATCCCACATGCTGCAAGGTGTGGCCGAAAAAATTTTTTTAAACAATGAGGAAAGAAAAAACCAAGCTCATCCATAATACCATCACCCCAACAAAACAAGAGTTCTTTCCCTGAATTCCACTAAATTTGAGGCTTTTAAAAAACCTAAAGGTAGATGAGAGAAAGTAGAATCATGAGATTAGACAGAAAACTGATGGAAATACAGAGATATGAGGAAATGAAGGTTTTTCTAAACAAAAAACACCACCACACATACAACACAGTAGGACTCAATACCGAAGATACTGTAAAATGTATAGATTTTGCAGCTTGGTGGAGCTGCACTCTACTCAGAGAGACGGGTATGAAGAGGGACATGGAGCTGGGAGAAAAGTGAGGTCCGCGGTGATGAGGGAACGTGCCAGCAACGAGGAGGTTCCAGCAGGTGGAACACGGAACCAGCAGTCAGCTGCTGGCTCACAGAAGGAGACTTGGTTATTCACTTCCGCACAAGTAGAAGTAGAAAAGTAAAGCTGCTTTTAAAATTAATTTAATGCCTTTTGAAACCAAATGCAGGGGCTTCCCTGGTGGCGCAGTGGCTGAGAGTCCGCCTGCCGATGCAGGGGACACGGGTTCGTGCCCCGGTCCGGGAAGATCCCACATGCCGCGGAGCGGCTGGGCCCGTGAGCCACGGCTGCTGAGCCTGCGCGTCTGGAGCCTGTGCTCCGCAACGGGAGAGGCCACAGCAGTGAGAGGCCCACGTACCGAAAAAAAACAAGAAAAAATACAAGTGAAATACAGGATTCGAGATTACTGACTGCTTTGAACCATGTCTTTACAGTTCCCTCTGGACAAACTTATAATATCTTCTATAACTGATTATGGTCCAGAAAAATACTGCCAGATGCTACTTGCTTGTGAATTTAGTCATTAAAAAAGGCCATTTATACTTTAACTCTGCTAAACAGTTCATGTTCAGGCTTTCTGCAGAATGAAAAGTAGGGTCTATTTAGTGAAGGTATGAATCTTGGCACTTTCTTATTTATTCACAATGGGAAACCAAGTTACTTGTCCTGTCAGTGTCTGAACTAAAGAAGACCACAAGAACGTGACAGATTTCAACTGATCTTATACTGTTTCAATATACTACTTTATAATCTCGATTAGTCTGTATTACGGTGCTGAAATTTACAGGAAGAGGACTTCTTACCAGGTTGTGGCTGCTTTCTGATTCTGGGATTCTGATTGCCTTTTACTATATTTTCCCTCTGTTTTTGTGGAGAATTCTTCACAGGTGGCTCAGCCCTTGGAACAGTTTTGACTGGAGATGTCTCTCGTTTCCTTGCCCTTTTAGCATTCGTTGACCCTGGAACATCTTTAGAAATAGGAGCTTCTTGGTTTTTCCAATCCAATTTGGTTGTCTGTACAAACTGTGCAGTCAGCACTTCAGCACCTTATGCAGAAAAGACACCGTTTTCTAAGGGGTAGGGGGCGCACATATTTATCAGCATAGCTTTCCTTTGATTTGTTTTGGGGGGAAACTTTAATAATGGGGAATAAAATATAAAATTTGGGGTATTTCATTAAAAGATTTTTGAACTTGCTAAGTGTTGGTCTATATCCCTAATTAGGATTAGGAGAAAAATATCAGAGTAATAACTTTATAGAAACAAGGCATGACTTAATTTTTAAAAAAGATTCCATAATCTTTGCTGACTGATGTGGCAGGTAAGGCTGAACATGCTAGTTCACAGCACAGGGTGACGGATAATTCAATTTACACAAAAGCGACACAGCTCCCATAAAGCCATATGGTTAAAACCATGATCACACTGTAGAGAAGAGACTGTAGGTTCACAAAGAGCCATCTTACATATTTTCCTTCACTACACCTAAATATCAAAGCTTTAACACTGCCTGAAAAATCATCTCTTAAGAGAAGACAGAGGAAGGTACATTGAAGAAAGTCCTCTTCTGATTTAACTTCCTATAAATCTATTATAATTGCTCATTTCTCTTACAAAATGCTCAGCTTTACTTCTCGCAGGGAAGGAAGGAAAGAACTAAAGGTGGGGGCACATGAGGAGAAAAAACTATTAACAACCTGCTTGTATCACACGCAGAAAGTGTTTCAATCCTTTAAGAGTTAAAAAAAAATGTTAATAAATGTTCCCTGTGAAAACGTTTTCCCCATTGACGATATAAAATAATCACACGTGTGAATGTTTGCAAATATTTTAAAATCACGTTATATGGAAAATACTATTTCTAATTGATTGAGAACAGAAAACATATTAAACAGTTTCAGAATGTGATGGTTATTAGTGAAATGTAGAAAAGAGACCAGTTTCATTTTATTCTTTTGAAGGTTAGAAAAATAAACGGTTTTTTAAAAAAGCTTTTAGACTCTCTTAATGTTGTACATTTCCCTGGGTCTAATTATTTTCTTCCCTACTAAACTATCAAAGGCAATAAAGCAGCAGTTTTGTTTTTAGAGTAAGACTTCTGATTTTATACTGGTTACAATTTCTAAAATTTTTAGCATAAAAAAAGGCAAAATATAAGTCAAGCAGGAAAACTGTTAAGACTAAATTAAGAAGAGAAAGAAAATAAGATGAGATGATCAAGACTAGGGGAAGCGTAACATCTGCACGGGCGGGAGGGGAACATCTCTCACAACCTAGGTCCTGCGAGGAAAAGGAGAAACACGAAACAGGTGACCCTGCACGGACTGCCCTGCTTATTTGCATCACTCAATGACATGTTTCTCAAGCTGCATGCAATAACCCATGGGTGTATTATAAAATAAACTTAATGGGCTGCAACCAGAATTCTTTGTTAAATGAAACAGAAGATATCAGATTGTATTACACATAGTTAGGGTAAATGCTTCCTGAAATTTCTGTTTCAGTAATGTATGAATTTGTGTGTACTGGACTACAATATACAATGTATTTCTTTTCTATTTTTTTTTGAGCTTTTGTGGTATTATATTTAGTCATCTTGGCTGGTTTAATCACATCGTTGTTGTTGTTCATTTTTTGGCCACACTCTGTGGCATGTTGTGTCTTAGTTCCCTGACCAGGGATCAAACCCGTGCCCTGTGCACTGGAAGTGTGGAGTTGTAACCACTGTACTGCCAGGGACATCCCTAAAACATATTTCTTATAGTGGATGAAATTAGCACACTTGAGAAACAGTGACAACATATATGTTGAATTATAGGTAATTTATTTAATACCTTTAAAATGGTTCATATAGAGAGAAACCCAATATGGTTGGCCTGGAATTTGTGAGGAAATGTAGAGTGTGAGTTGCTGCTTCATACTGCCGTTCTTTCTACCACCCTCCTAAACACACACACACACACAATTTCTCAAACTATAATTGGCCAGAAATAACTACTTGTTAAACCACAGGGTAAAATCTTAATTATCTAGGATCCTGGGGATCCACACACCTCCAGTGTTTCTTCTTTAGGCATCAGAATTTTAAAATTCAAAATACTATAGATAGGGTTGGCAAATTTTTTCTGTGAAGGGCCAGACCTCAGTCACAGCTGCCCACCTGTGCCAGCACAGTGAAGTACAGAGACAACAGGTAATGCCTGAGGGACCCTTTGGCCCAAGTCTGCTCACCTCTTCGCTAAGGGGTCATAGAGCATAAGTTCCCTAGTTTTAAACAAAATACACCACACATAATCTGAGATGACTCTAAGCCAAAATTGTGTTATTTGTCGTGCTCTGTTCACTGAAGTGCATTTGACTA
Organism: Delphinapterus leucas; assembly: GCF_059928025.1. Taxonomy (NCBI): domain Eukaryota; kingdom Metazoa; phylum Chordata; class Mammalia; order Artiodactyla; family Monodontidae; genus Delphinapterus; species Delphinapterus leucas. The sequence continues at coordinate 1,532,877 of NC_143131.1, forward strand.
ACATTAAATGGCTCTGGACGCTGATTCTCCCTCAGTTTTCAGGGGGCAACAAAACCACTTGAGGAACTGTTTCAATATATATGTCTCGAGGCCACTGGACCTTGTTTCAGTAGGTCTGTAGTAGGATCCAGACGACCACTTTTAAAACACACAAAGGATTAGAAATTCTGCCCCAGGATGCTCTAGTTCTGGGAGAGTCCAGGCACTTTCCCCCCTCTTTAAACATGTTCAGGCTATCACTTATCAGTTTTTGCCATCTGTTCTTAGTGTGCCTGATTTTAGCAGATCCTCTTCTTCCACTCGAATTTGTCCGAGGACAGTTCAGAAACTGAATGACCTTATTTCTTAGACAGGTAAGTAAATAACTGAGTGATGATTTGAGCAGTTTTACAAGTGAAATACAAGCTTTTGGTGGGTGGGCTTTTGTCCTATTTCTTGATTTTCATGTCATCTAGATTAGCGCTTCTCCAACTTTAGCATGCACACAGATCACCTGGAGAGAGCTAACGGACACTGTCTAGCTACAGTCCAGGATGGTCACACAGGAACAGGGTTAACACACAACAGTTATTACTAATTGCTCATCTGAAAATCCATACAGACCATGCTTACCGTTTTCCCTTTTCTGACGGAACTTGAGAGTTGTGCGAGAGTCTGGACGCTTCTTTGCTCCACCACGAGTTCTTCTGGGAAAGGGACGGCACAACTTCACCCTTTTACTCTGTACCACGGGCAGCGTGCCTGCTTTTCTCTTACGCTGAACTCTCAGATTTGATGCGGGACTTAATGGGACCAGAGCTCCCTGCCTTGCTTTAAACATCTCTTCAGAATTCTTTTGTGTCTGTGTTTCTTTTCTTACTTCTGCCGCTGAGTCGTGAAATTCAGCACCTGGAGTCATAACTAAAGAAAATCCAGCATCACAAATTCCATCTGAAATACCTTATTTCTTAGACAGGTAAGTAAATAACTGAGTGATGATTTGAGCAGTTTTACAAGTGAAATACAAGCTATTGGTGGGTGGGCTTTTGTCCTATTTCTTGATTTTCATGTTATCTAGATTAGCGCTTCTCCAACTTTAGCATGCACACAGATCACCTGGAGAGAGCTAACGGACACTGTCAAGCTACAGTCCAGGATGGTCACACAGGAACAGGGTTAACACACAACAGTTATTACTAATTGCTCATCTGAAAATCCATACAGACCATGCTTACCGTTTTCTCTTTTCTGACGGAACTTGAGAGCTGTGCGAGAGTCTGGACGCTTCTTTGCTCCACCACGAGTTCTTCTGGGAAAGGGACGGCACAACTTCACCCTTTTACTCTGTACCACGGGCAGCGTGCCTGCTTTTCTCTTACGCTGAACTCTCAGATTTGATGCGGGACTTAATGGGACCAGAGTTCCCTGCCTTGTTTTAAACATCTCTTCAGAATTCTTTTGTGTTTCTGTTTCTTTTCTTACTTCTGCCGCTGAGTTGTGAAATTCAGCACCTGGAGTCATAACTAAAGAAAATCCAGCATCACAAATTCCATCTGAAATACCTTATTTCTTGGACAGGTAAGTAAATAACTGAGTGATGATTTGAGCAGTTTTACAAGTGAAATACAAGCTTTTGGTGGGTGGGCTTTTGTCCTATTTCTTGATTTTCATGTTATCTAGATTAGCGCTTCTCCAACTTTAGCATGCACACAGATCACCTGGAGAGAGCTAACGGACACTGTCAAGCTACAGTCCAGGATGGTCACACAGGAACAGGGTTAACACACAACAGTTATTACTAATTGCTCAGCTGAAAATCCATACAGACCATGCTTACCGTTTTCTCTTTTCTGACGGAACTTGAGAGTTGTGCGAGAGTCTGGACGCTTCTTTGCTCCACCACGAGTTCTTCTGGGAAGGGGACGGCACAACTTCACCCTTTTACTCTGTACCACGGGCAGCGTGCCTGCTTTTCTCTTACGCTGAACTCTCAGATTTGATGCCGGACTTAATGGGACCAGAGCTCCCTGCCTTGCTTTAAACATCTCTTCAGAATTCTTTTGTGTTTCTGTTTCTTTTCTTACTTCTGCCGCTGAGTCGTGAAATTCAGCACCTGGAGTCATAACTAAAGAAAATCCAGCATCAATAAATTCCATCTGAAATACCGTACTTCTTAGACAGGTAAGTAAATAACTGAGTGATGATTTGAGCAGTTTTACAAGTGAAATACAAGCTATTGGTGGGTGGGCTTTTGTCCTATTTCTTGATTTTCATGTTATCTAGATTAGCGCTTCTCCAACTTTAGCATGCACACAGATCACCTGGAGAGAGCTAACGGACACTGTCAAGCTACAGTCCAGGATGGTCACACAGGAACAGGGTTAACACACAACAGTTATTACTAATTGCTCAGCTGAAAATCCATACAGACCATGCTTACCGTTTTCTCTTTTCTGACGGAACTTGAGAGTTGTGCGAGAGTCTGGACGCTTCTTTGCTCCACCACGAGTTCTTCTGGGAAAGGGATGGCACAACTTCACCCTTTTACTCTGTACCACGGGCAGCGTGCCTGCTTTTCTCTTACGCTGAACTCTCAGATTTGATGCGGGACTTAATGGGACCAGAGCTCCCTGCCTTGCTTTAAACATCTCTTCAGAATTCTTTTGTGTTTCTGTTTCTTTTCTTACTTCTGCCGCTGAGTCGTGAAATTCAGCATTTGGAGTCATAACTAAAGAAAATCCAGCGTCACAAATTCCATCTGAAATACATGGAGACTGAGGACAGTCTGCCAATAAGTCTAGTGCAGTAGATACTTCCAAAATGTACCCATTAGGATTTGAAGAATAAGATCTCAACTGAGTTAAAGACTGTAAAGGGCACTTTTCAGCTGGAGGAGTCAAGTCAAAACCACTGGACACTTTGCCAAAGAATGCAGTCTCTTTAATTCCATCCTGAGAAGCAGCAGTCAATGAAGGACTTTTGTCCACCTTGTACAGTTCTTGGAGATTATGCTTTACTAATGTGTTTGGACAGATTCCTTTTTCAGAAAATGATTTCTTTGCTTCCAGCAGGGCACAATTAAGGGCAGGTAAAATAGGTACCACCTTCAATGAGATGTCATCTTCAACTTTCAAGTCTTTCAGCCCTAAAATGTATACACATGTATTAAAAACCCAAAGTTCTTGTTTTTTCAAAAACATGCAGGAAAAAACGCTTTAGATTACAAAATTACAGGATGGTTAAATATGATACAGTGTTTCAAATGGTAATCTAAATAGCAATTAATAGAAGACTTATGGATGCACTTAATGAACATATATTATCTCCATATATATGAAAACACGCACACACAGAACCAAAAAAGAGTCACTCAGATGGGATCATCAGGTGAGAATGAAGAAGGCAGGCCTGCCTGCAGCTCCATCTCATCTGACCAGGAGCCCAGCGTGGGCTCAATGCACCGGCATTTAGAGTTGGCAGAATTACTTTTCTATTCTCATTTTCTGCTTTTAAAATGTATCTAATCTGTACCTTATATGACCTACTTCAAATTCTCTTAAGAAGGTAGTCACAGGTGCAAACTTTCAGTTATAGGATAAATAAGTACTAAAGATGTAATGTACAACATAATAAAAAATAATTAACACTGCTGACGTTACATATGAAAGTTAAGAAAGTAAATACTGGGACTTCCCTGGTGGCGCAGTGGTTGAGAATCCACCTGCCTTTGCAGGGTACACGGGTTCGAGCTCTGGTCTGGGAAGATCCCACATGCCATGGAGCAACAAAGCCCGTGCACCACAACTACTGAGCCTGCGCTCTAGAGACTGCGAGCCACAACTACTGAGCTTGCATGCCACAACTACCGAAGCCCGCGTGCCTAGAGCCAGTGCTCTGCAACAATAGAAGCTACCACAATGAGAAGCACGTGCACTGCAATGAAGAGTAGCCCCCGCTAGCCGCAACTAGAGAAAGCCTGCAGCAACGAGGACCCAACGCAGCCAAAGAAGGAAAAAGAAAGGAAATACTAATAGTTCTCATCACAAGGGAAAAAATGTTTTTTCTATTTTCTTTAATTTTGTATCTATATGATATGATGGATGTTCACTAGAATTACTGTGGTAGTTGTTTCATAATGTATGTAAGTCAAATCTTTATGCTGGTAAACCCTAAACTTATATAGTGCTGTATGTCAATTATATAATATCTCAATAAAACTGGAAGAAACTAGAGTTACAACACAAACCAGTTGAACTAAAAGAAAGTAAACCCTAAGTAACCCCCAACTCTCATGGTAACTACTGGTATATATTTCATCACCTTCTCTAGCAAATGCAATTTTTTAATATTATGTAACTAGACTGACTAGTCTGTATTTTACTTCCTCTCCCTGGTTCACTCTCTGACTGAAATGCTAATTTTTCAGCAACTCAATAACCTAAAGGAAAAGAGTACAGGAAAAAAGAGAAAAGGTCAGGTCACTGAGAAATAGGTAATAAAATCCTAGAAAATGTAATTTATCAGTAATAAAAAACCCACAGATAATAAAGACCTTTGGTGCCTACTAAACTGAAGTACACCATTCTTTTTAACGAAAAAGTAACTGCAAAATTAAGAAACACCTAGCTGAATACGTTTATACTTGAGCAGGTATCAGGAAAAGAATGGCAAATAAAAATAAATGGGAAAATGTGGCTAGCCATTAAAATAAAAATTCCTTTCTCTGCAGTTCATTTAGATAGTAAAAGGAAAAATAAAACATGACAAAGTTCTTATGTACTGCTAACAGTTCACGATAAAGCAGCAGTTTTCTAGACAACTTCATTATTTCAAGAATTTGGAAAGGCAGAAGTCAGAACGATTTGTAACAGGCTATTATGAAATCTAAGAAAAAGAACTTTTTAAGTCTGCTAAGCGAAGAGTCACTCAATTTAAAACAAATAACCACAGCACTGAACATTTCTGAGTGACCAGAAATAGAAAAGTGTCTTAACGAACTAGAGGAGGCTGTGAGCATTGAACACAACAATCCAATGTTTACTCAAAAAGAAATCCTGTGCTGTTCAGCCCCAAATGGTACAGGAACTAATGTTTCTTATTCAGGTGGTAGTGTACACCTAAAAATAAGAATAAAGGCAGAGCTCCTGCATACGGAGGGAGGCAGTGTGGGAACAGAGCTGGAAGCCAGCTCAGACTCAGCTGTTTGACCTTGGGCAAGTTTAAGTTTCAGTTTCCTCATCTTTGAAATGGTCACAATAAAAGTACCTATTAAGGGCTGTGAAATCAATTGTGCCTAGCAGAATATCAATGTAGTAAATGCTTGAAAAATGCAAGCAGCTATCGCCATTATGTTATTATAACTGGTAATATTTTGCTTATTCCAAACAGGTAATGCCAGCAGTTCTCTGCTTTGAGTAGCTGAATACAATTTAAAAACATCAATTAAAAAAATTTTTTGGATTGGTTGTAGCTTTATAAATACTATATACAAATCATGTTTAAACATACACAGTGTGATTATAAAACAATGAGGAAAATTTCCTCATGTGACAAAAAGAAATGACTCATTTACTTTATTTATTTGCTCAGCAAGCATTTATCATTTTTTAGGTGCCTGACATTGCTAAGCAGTAGGGATGCAGTAGAATACAAGAAAGGCAGGCATTAAATAATTATAAAAATAAATATTTAAATTATATTGGTGAAAAGCCTAGGGGTCCTCATTGAAGGAAGAAGAGTGGTGATGGGAATAAATAAAGTGATATTTAAACTGACACCTGACAGCTATGGGTAAGTGGCTAGACCAGCACTTCTCCTCCAATTTTATTCATTATCTACCCCCACCAAAGACAGCCTTTCTAGACTTTGTTTCCTAACTGCCCTCTGAAATTCTAATACCACAGATATACTGTATATCTATTTACAGACTGCAGGAGCAATATTTTTTGCCCCAGCAGGCAATTCCTGGTTCTGGCTTGGGGGGCGATCAACATCATCTGATCAGGGGGAAGGAGACAAGTAGTCCAGACAGAGGGAAGTGCTTCTGTGAGGACCTTAAGTCCTACTGACGGGGAGACTATGATAAAACCAACTCCCAGCTCTTGTTGTTCAATAACAAATGAATCCAGTTTTGGACATGCTGAATGTGAGGACCATCTGAGACATTTAAGTAGAAAGAAATGTCCATAGGCAGGTGGATATCTGAGCATGGAGCAGACAGGAAAGGATAAGCCTACAAAGAAAGGAGATGAAGGATTAACCAGGGAGAGTAAAGGAAGAAAGTTATTTAAGAGAAGAAAAGAGTTACCAGGGTCATATGCTGCTGAGAGTTTAAGATGAGGACTGAAAAATGGCCCACAGGTGCAGTGAACTGCCAGTCCTGGTCCTTACCTGCTGACGGGGATGAATGGAATAAATGCAACCCGTGAAGACCCATCTGCTCCTCTCCAAAACCTACACAGAATGAGAATCAGAAGAAACGTGAGGTTGCTGATCTTATACAATAAAAGTAAACATACTGAAAAACATTTATTCAAAAAGTTGTTCTTACTTGTTTCTGACATTAAGGCTGACGACGTAAGTAAAATGAAAAATTCTCGATCTTCTAAGCATTTGACGATTGCCTTAAACATAAAATAGCAAGAAAGAAGATTCAATTCCTCTCTCCTTCTCCCTCTACCACATTCTTCAGTGATTTTTAAGCTCATGAAAAGTTAAAGAAAAAAATTCTTGAAATGTCAGTATTTATGGGAATCAGGACAATTTTGTCCCCAGTATCAGAAACTGCAAGCTCCTTAGCATTCAAGTAATCTTGGCCTTGTTATGGCTACATATAATAAATAACTAGAACATCATGGGTTAGTTTTAGGATAGTGTTCAATTACATAACAAATCAATCAGAAACAACGTCTTTCATTTTTTTTCATTGACATGTTGGACATTTCATACTGCTAAGTAGCCGCTCTGTTCCCATTTAGCCACTACAAATTCAAGGTCAATCAGACCTATGATTAACATGTTAAGCTCATTTTAATACAAAACATATCACAGAATCCTGGGACTAGAAAAACTGGAAGATACCATCCATTAAAAGAATCCTTTCTACAGCTTCCTAAGAGATGAGTAATAAAAGGAAATAACATCATTAGGTCCCCTGGTTATAAGAAATGCAGATGAAAATAAATACTTCTATTTTCCCTCTACCACAGTCTTCAGTGGCATCTTCTGTCATTCTAAATCACAGAGATAACAGCTCTTCTTCCCCATTAGTCACCATTTCAAAAGCCTATATACCCTTAACGAAGATAAAATTCAATGTCATACAATAATTTCTCAGTTAAAAAATCAGAATAAAAGATACCACTTTATAAAGTGATAAAACATACTTCAAAAATTGACAGGTCATAAGCCTACAAATATGATAAATCAATAAATTATTCAACAACTCAAGTATGAAAAAAAGACTTCTTTTCTAATTATTTATTGGAACTAATTATGAGACTGAAACTTCACCCACAGGAACAATCACTATTGTGAGTCTCCAAACATTTCTATCACAGCCCCTATGCATTGGTTGGTTTACATTTTTGTCTCCTATAGTCTTGTAAGTTCCTTGATGGCAGGGACAATTTGTCTTTTTGCTTCTGGCACACAGTAAGCACTCAAGAGAGAATTACTGAATAAATGTATCAACAGTTATATATACCCATATCTTTGGTATTTATCAGCAAACAGATGTAATTCTTGTTTTATCTTTTTATCGGTGTAAAGAGTAAAAGTGACAATAATTAGCTACATTATTCTGAATTTTAGTTTTGTAATATAGATGAAAGTAAAATCCTATATCTGCTTAAAACTGTACATTTCTTTATTCCAAAATATGTGCACGTAAAACAAATATGTAGTGTATCTTATTAGTCTCTCAAATTATGCGCTGAAAGGGCTATATAAAATTCCTATTTTAACCTCTGTGGGGAAAAAAATCATAGAATCTTTGAAATATCTACTTCTAGCCTTTTCCATTCACACACAGAAAAATCCAGCCATACATGTCTTTACCACCTTTTAAAGAAGAGACCTTCCTCAGTACTGTTCTTGAAGTCCAGTGTTGTAGGTACAAGGGACATTTACTGCTCGTCCACTATACACCAGGCACCAAGGTGTCAAAGATGCTTAAGACATGATACCTACCCTCAAGGAGCTCGATGTCTAGGTAGGGAGACCGATATGTAAAGATTATTCATTATAAAATGAGGCAGGAAAAGCAGCCTGGAGCACTGAGAGCGAAGGACCTTATGTGATAAGTAATTTCTGTTAAGTAATTAACACACAAACTGTGAAGTAAAGCTGGGCACCGAGTCTCCTGAGTTCAATACCAGAAGCACTCACAAGTAGACCCTTCACTAATGCATTTTCTCAAAGTATCTTTGACCTTCCTTCCTTTGAATTTCCAAATATAAAATGAACTACACTACTTCGAAAACACATAGCCTGTAGTCCCCGTCGATACTCGGTGGTCACCTGCTCAGCATCCTGTGTCAGCCACTGCACCTCCTTACTGCAGAATGGGGGCCCTGACCTCGCACCCAGTTCTGGAAGGTGGGCTCTGAGTGGCCTGAACTAATCAGTGTGGGCCATTCCCTTTCTAGTTGCTGCTGAGAGACATGCAGATGATGGAACTGGTCTAAGGACAGAAGCCATGGTTTGGAGGACGGGTTCTCTCTGCATGCAAAAAGGAAGCACGCAGCCCTGACTGGCAGCCTAGGACAGAACTATTGCACAGAGGAGGGAGAAGCTGAAAGAAAAAGAGTCCTGAGCAAACAGCACTTGAACTTGCTTTACCATCTAAAACTCAAAAGTAAGCCTATCAAAACTCTTTATTGTTTAAGCCAGTCTGAATTTCTGTTACGTGCAACTCAAGCATCTTACCTGACACTTCCCCCAAGGCAGCTCACCTATCTATTCTGTTAATTTACCGGTTTCATACTGTCTACTATGGGGATAAGTCCGTTGTGCCACTAAAGGGCTGAGCAGACTTGTTTGCTCACTTCCACCATGCACACTGTTTCCTTTGGGATGTTTGGGAATCACTCACTATAAGGTCAGCATCTACTCCTATCCTCAGACCGAGGAGCCCTGGTTAACACAGTGGAGAGGTCTTTGGATGTTACATATTTCTCAGTAGAATCGTGCTTTTCTACGCTATGAAAACAATAGAAACAGCAACTTTTTCTTCTTTATACACCTATGTGTTGACAAGGGTCACTTTTAAAGAAATATCCCACAAATCAATCTCCTTTGATTAATGCAGAAATACCAGGGATCTACTCAATTCTTCCATCATAAAACAAAAACAACAACAAAAAAGGATTTGAGAAAAACTGTCCTCCTATACTTAAAACCAGGAGTATGAACTGACTAGTGAGACACAGAAAAAGTAAACTAAGATACAAAGGGGATGAACATGTTAGCCAATAAATATCATGTCAATAAATATTAAATGATAAATATCCTCTTAAGGGAATTTCCTGGCGGTCCAGTGGTTAGGACTTGGCACTTTCATTGTTGTGGGCCCGGGTTTGACCCCTGGTCAGGGAACTAAGATCCTACAAGCTGTGTGGCGTGACCAAAAAAAAAAAAAAAAAAAAAAATCCTTTTGAGCAAGCTAAAACAATTCAATCTAGGCAGAGCCAACTAATAAACAGATATCAATTTCTCAATTTAAGGAAAACATAATAATAATATTTTAAACTGATGATTCTTACCAATTGCTCCCTTTTAATGTACTCTGTTAGTTTATCTACTTTTTCCCCTTGTTTGTTGGACAGTTTCACCTCATACATATTGAAGCACATATCTTGGCAACAGACTGTGGAGAAAATCAGAAACACAGAACATTTCCTATTTTAAAATGCTATTGTGAAAAATTCCGTTTCTCCCTAGACCCACCGTGTGGCTGACATGGTTGGTCTTGGTGCTCCGGCCTGGTGTCAGGCCTGAGCCTCTGAGGTGGGAGAGCCGAGTTCAGGACACTGGACCACCAGAGACCACCCGGCTCCATGTAACATCAACCGGCAAGAGCTCTCCCAGAGATCTCTGTCTCAACGCTAAGATCCAGCTCCACCCAATGGCCAGCAAACTCCAGGGCTGGACGCCCCACGCCAAACAACCAGCAAGACAGGAACACAACCCCACCCATTAGCAGAGAGGCTACCTAAAATCATACTAAATTCAGAGACACCCCAAAACACACCACTGGACGCAGCCCTGCCCACCAGAAAGACAAGATCCAGCCCCACCCACCAGAACACAGGCATCAGTCCTCTCCGCCAGGAAGGCTACACAAGCCACTGAACCAACCTTACCCACTGGGGGCAGACACCAAAAACAAAGGGAACTACGAACCTGCAGCCTGCGAAAAGGAGATCCCAAACACAGTAAGTTAAGCACAATGGGAAAACAGAGAAATATGTAGCAGATGAAGGAGCAAGGTAACAAACCATCAGACCAAACGAAGAGGAAATAGGCAGTCTACCTGAAAAAGAATTCAGAGTAATGATAGGAAAGATGATCCAAAATCTTGGAAATAGGATGGAGAAAATACAAGAAACGTTTAACAAGGACCTAGAAGAACTAAAGAGCAAACAAACAATGATGAACAACACAATAAATGAAAATAAAAATTCTCAGGAAGGAAGCAATAGCAGAATAACTGAGGCAGAAGAATGGATAAGTGACCGGGAAGATAAAACAGTGGAAGTAACTACCGCAGAGCAAAATAGAGAAAAAAGAATGAAAAGAACTGAGGACAGTCTCAGAGACCTCTGGGACAATATTAAAAGCACCAATGTTTGAATTATAAGGATCCCAGAAGAAGAAGAGAAAAAGAAAGGGTCTGAGAAAATATCTGAAGAGATTATAGTTGAAAACTTCCCTAACATGGGAAAAGAAACAGCCAGTCAGGTCCAGGAAGTGCAGAGAGTCCCATACAGGATAAATCCAAGGAGAAACATGCCAAGACACATATTATTCAAACTATCAAAAATTAAATACAAAGAAAAAAATCCTAAAAGCAGCAAGGGAAAAGCAACAAATAACACACAAGGGAATCCCCGTAAGGTTAACAGCTGATCATTCAGCAGAAACTCTGCAGGCCAGAAGGGAGTGGCAGGACATATTTAAAGTGATGAAAGGGAAAAACCTACAACCAAGATTACTCTACCAGCAAGGATCTCATTCAGGTTCGATGGAGAAATTAAAACCTTTACAGACAAGCAAAAGCTAAGAGAATTCAGCACCACCAAACCAGCTTTACAACAAATGCTAAAGGAACTTCTCTAGGCAGGGAACACGAGAGAAGGAAAACACCTACAAAAACAAACCCAAAACAATTAAGAAAATGGTACTAGGAACATACATAGCGATAATTACCTTAACTGTAAATGGATTAAATGCTCCAACAAAAAGACATAGCCTGGCTGAAGGGATACAAAAACAAGACCTGTGTACATGCTGTCTACAAGAGACCCACTTCAGACCCAGGGACACATACAGACTGAAAGTGAGGGGATGGAAAAAGATACTCCATGCAAATGGAAATTGAAAGAAAGCTGGAGCAGCAATTCTCATATCAGACAAAATAAACTTTAAAATAAAGACTATTACAAGAGACAAAGAAGGACACCACATAATGATCAAGGGATCAATCCAAGAAGATATAACAACTGTAAATATTATGCATCTGACATAGGAGCACCTCAATACACAAGACAAATGCTAACAGCCATAAAAGGGGAAATCCATAGTAACACAATAATAGTAGGGGACTTTAACACTCCACTTTCACCAACAGACAAATCATCTAAAATGAAAATAAATGAGGAAACACAAGCTTTAAATAACACCTTAAACAAGATGGACTTCACTGATATTTATAGGACATTCCATCCAACAACAACAGAATACACTTTCTTCTCAAGTGCTCATGGAACATTCCCCAGGATACATCATATCTTGGGTCACAAATCAAGCCTTGGGAAATTGAAGAAAATTGAAATCGTATCCAGTATCTTTTCTGACCACAACTTTATGAGACTAGATATCAATTACAGGGAAAAAAACTGTAAAAAATACAAACACATGGAGGCTAAACAACACGCTACTAAATAACCAAGAAATCACTGAAGAAATCAAAGAGGAAATCAAAAAATACCTAGAGACAAATGACAATGAAAACACGACCCAAAACCTATGGGATGCAGCAAAAGTTCTAAGAGGGAAGTTTACAGCACTACAATCCTACCTCAAGAGACAAGACAAATCTCAAATAAACAACCTAACCTTACACCTAAAGCAATTAGAGAAAGAAGAACAAAAAAACCCCCAAAGTTAGCAGATGGAAAGAAATCATAAAGATCAGATCAGAAATAAATGAAAAAGAAATGAAGGAAACAATAGCAAAGATCAATCAAACTAAAAGCTGGTCCTTTGAGAAGATAAACAAAATTGATAAACCATTAGCCAGACTCATCAAGAAAAAAAGGGAGAAGACTCAAATCAACAGAATTAGAAATGAAAGAAGGAGAAGTAACAACTGACACTGCAGAAATACAAAGGATCATAAGAGACTACTGCAAGCAACTCTATGCCAATAAAATGGACAACCTGGAAGAAATGGACAAGTTCTCAGAAAAGCACAACCTTCCGAGACTGAACCAGGAAGAAACAGAAAATATAAACAGACCAATCACAAGCAGTGAAATTGAAACTGTGATTAAAATTCTTCCAACAAACAAAAGGCCAGGACCGGATGGCTTCACAGGCAAATTCTATCAAACATTTAGAGAAGAGCTAACACCTATCCTTCTCAAACTCTTCCAAATTATAGCAGAAGAAGGAACACTGCCAACCTCATTCTACGAGGCCACCACCATCCTGATACCAAAACCAGACAAAGATGTCACAAAGAAAGAAAACCACAGGCCAATATCACTAATGAACATAGACGCAAAAATCCTCAACAAAATACTAGCAAACAGAATCCAAGAACACATTAAAAGGATCATACACCATGATCAAGTGGGGTTTATCCCAGGAATGCAAGGATTCTTCAATATACGCAAATCAATCAATGTGATACACCATATTAACAAATTGGAGGATAAAAACCATATGATGATCTCAATGGATGCAGAAAAAGCTTTTGAGAAAATTCAGCACCCATTTACGATATAAACTCTCCAGAAAGTAGGTAGAGGCGGAACCTCCCAAGAACTGAATCACAGAGCTACTCTACACCTTTCACAAAAGACCCTTTTAAGAAGTACTTAAGGGAAAACAGAAGTAAGAGGGCGAGAGAGAGAGTGCACATGCACGCGTGCATGTGTGTATGAAAGAGAGGGTGGAAAAGAACTGGAACAGAGCTCAGGACATGCAGTGTACCATGACATCTGAACAGACCTTTGTGCTCCACGTAATTCTGTTTTCTAAAAGCAGCTTCTGGTAGTCTGTTTTTCAAAGACGACACTTTCATTACATACTTAAACTCTAGTTCGTGTGGTCTAAAAAACAAAATAACAATATCATGTGATGTAATAAACACTGAAACTACAGCTTCATAAGTTTTGGTTTTCGAATATAAAGCAAACAAAAATATTATAACCACAAAAACTTCTTAAATCTATAAACGCCAGATCAAATAATGTACAGATTCATAAATATTATAGATTTTTGAGTATGTGACCTCATAAACCATGGTCTGCAAATGTGTTCCCATTTTCTGAATGCATGCATTTCTGTTATAACCAAAATATCCAGACATGTGGAAGAATTATGCATATTGGAACGAGAATCTTCTAGAAATTACACTACGTAAGAACTTTTGATAATATGGGACTGCCGACCATGCAGTGCCACAGGATGAACCGCAGCCAGACTTGCATCATTTCCCCTGACTACCTTTTCCTTCTTTAAAACTCATTTTTGAATACTTGCAGACTTACAGATGCCTCCTTTCCCCCCAAATACTTCTTAATGTGTACCCTTAAGAAAAATATTTCCTTATATAACCACAAAACAATTAGCAAAAATCAACAAATTAACAATGATACAGGACAATTTTTTAACCTACAGACCTCATTCAAATGTTGCCAACTGTCTCACTAAGGTCCCTTGTAACAAAAGAAGGTACTTTTTTCTGGTTCAGGATCCAATCCAGGATGCCACATTGCATTTACGTATGTCTCTTTAGTCTCCTTCAGTCTGCAACAATCTCTGAGTCTTTATCTTCAGTGACCTTGATATTTTTGAATAATATAGACCATTTATTTTGCAGAATGTCCCTCAATCTGGGCATGTCTAACCTTTCTTCCTGATTAGATTGGCAGGAGCACCACAGACTGATATCGTGTTATTCTCTGTGCATCGTATCAGGAAGCACATGATGTTTATTCCTCTCCTGGTGACATTAACTTAACCACTTAGTTAAGATGGTCTCTGTAGCTTCTTCCATTGTAAAGTCTTTATTTTTTCCTTTGCGAGATATGTAAATACCATCAAACTTTCACCTACTACATCAAGCCTCCACTGATTATTATGATGTTGCCAAAATGTGATTTCCAAATTCCATCGCTCTTTCTATACCTATTAGTTGCACTCTACAGTGAGAAAGAACTTTCCCTTCTCTCCCATTTATTTATTCACAGAATCCTTAATTTATTCTATGGGCTATAAATTCCCTCTCTCTTCTTAAAAAAGGCCAGTAGAAAGTAAATGATTTCTAATAGCACACCAGTTTTCATTTTATTTTTCAATTAAAGCATGTCTAACTTTCAACAGTTTTGGGTGCAAACTAAGAATAGATTAAACAAAAAGATATCACAAGATGCCCTTCACAGTTCTCTCTGCAGAAGCAAATACTGTAATTCATCATAATGTAAATACATGTAAAGGCTACTCTAATACTAGTCTAGGAAAATCGTGTGAAAATTAAAAAGCTAGATACTGCAAACCTTATAAAGATTCTAATAGAATTCAGTGGCTAGAATCTGTTGCATCTGTTATCTAGGCAAGTCCAAGTTGTTTCTTGGGGAAAGTCAAACTTCTAGCATCAAGTAAATTAATTTAGCCTGAGAGATCATTTTCCCATAAATAGATTAAGATACTAAAATATAAAAAGTGATTTGTCAAAGATTATAAAACTAACTTATTTCAAGGCAACGGTCAGATTTATATCTGAATTTAGGTCTCCTGTGTCATGGCCCTGTGCTCTATACATCTCCCCAGGAGTAATCTAAAACCAAGTACAGTTGCTGTATTTCACACCAGTGCCAACAAGCAAGACCTCAAAATGAGAATCAAAAAATTATACAAGCATCAGTAAAGGCACTTATTCAATACTTACAGTTGTTTTGGAACCAATGTGCCGTAAGAGGACCAAAGAGTTATATCACACATCAGACAGCCTTGAATAATTAATTTCCCTTTCCATGGATAGATGAGAACTGTGAGAAATGAGGGTAAGAAAGAAACTGATTATTTTATTTATGAACAAAACATTTACTTAAAGAAACAGCTAAAAGAACCAATTAAATAATTTCTTACCATCTTCTTTGAGTTCAAGTCTAGGGGGAAAAAAAAGAAGCATATTTTATAAGAGCAAAGGAAAGAAATCCAGTAAAACAAAGTATGTACATAATTACTTACTTGCTTTTATGATTATGAGCTGGTGCTGCCATCTTTTTAGGTTCCCTGTACTGAAAAGCTACAATCACATAAGGACAGATCTGTCTGGGTCGCTCAATAACAGTGCTGCCTGAAAGTTCATAGAGGTAATACTGAAAGAAGCAAAATAAGTATTATCAGGGTAATACTACAGAATTCCACGTGCATCAAGTTTATTTCAACCCTACCCAGCCCCAAAATTTAACTCCTTAGATTTAGAAATGATTTATTCCCAGGTGACTATACCTGATTCAGTTCAAAGGTGCGAAACTGACTTGTCTTGTGAGAAAACTTGTTAGTACTTACAGCCACGTGGCAATCATAGCCAGAAGATGGGCTGGTATAGTTAGTTGTATAATTCTCAGACACAAACTTGACTCTTCCCTAGAATGAAAATATTAAGACTAATCAAATGTTTTCAAATAGCAATAATCTGACTCTAGGATTTATTTAAAAGTAGCCTAATAAAGAACATATACACATGTTTGCTGTCAAGGTCCCGCCTCTTCATCAACAGGACCACCAAAGGCAATACTAAGAAGACAAATAATATAAATGGTACTTCAGTGAGCAATCAAAACCTGTATTCTCTCCCCATCAAACAGCTTATGATGTTGGGCAGGGCTGCCTTCTAAGCAGTAAAGTAAGGAAGACTGAGAGCACATAGGCAAAAACTAAACAGCAGTATCCACCAGACAGGGTGGGATATGGGGGCACGAAACCAATGGCGAGGCACAATCTGACATAAGCAAAAAATGTTTGTTACCTGAGCTGACAGGCACGTTGTCTGCGGCAGAACTACAGCACTTATCACAGAGCAGGAGAGGGAAGAGTAAGGGAGGGAAGCAGTGACTATGAGCCAATGCAATGCTACTTTCCCTCCAGTTCTTGGGGACAAGTTTTGGAATATGAAGAGTTCACACTCTTAAAAAAATCAGTAGTGTTAGGTTTATAACCAAAGAACTTAAGATAGTAGGAAAGCTAAAACAAAAACAAGACCACAGAATATGTCCTCAAAAAGCCCCCCAACCTCTAAAATTAGAGTTTTCCTACTATTTGAGTGAAAATTCTAATTGCGTGATTCATTTATACTGGACTATTTAAGGGCATTTAAAAATTTCTGAGATCATCAGTTGCAGGTGCCCCATGAAACTGTGAACAAGGTCTCAATGTTTTAGGGGTTAAAAAAATATATAAAGGTTTCTCATTTTGACAACTTAAATCAATGAATGTTGCTTTCTAAATTCATCTCTTATAACTGAAATCACACTGCTTTATAAGCAGCTACTCGTTTTCTGTTATTTACTATTTAAAAAGTGGCATTGTGGGACAGGGTGAGAGGAAAGCTTTTCACTGAATACCTGTTGTATTATTTTGAAGCTTTTTTTAAAAAAACATATTCATAGATCATCTATAAAATGAATTTAAAAAAAGCTTTGTCCGTAAAGGAAAGCAAAAAGCAGTTATTTTCTCTGACTTTAGATAGCTGTCTTTGGCAAGGACTATGTGTAGCAAATGATCTGCAAAGAACATTATCACAGACTGATAATCTTTCATTTTTAAAAGAAAAATTACATAGAAGCACATTTAGTCTTTACCTTAATTAGATTAAAAATTACAACATAACCAGACTTCCCATGATACCAAGGTCTTGCATGAAGATAGTCTGAGTATTTGGAAATGTATACACCTATAAAAGTATAAAAATAGATTAATTTACACTTTAAAAAGATTATTTACACATGGGTTACCTTTAACTGAACAAGACAACACAAAAGACAAATAAATGCTAACATTAAAAAACTATTTTGAAACTGCTTACCTTTTAAAAACTATTTGAGATATTCTAAAGGTATGGAAACATTAGAGCTAAGATACAATACATCTGTTCGACAACCAATTTTCTATTTGGGTATGGTAAGTGAAAAGGGATAAGAGTATCACATGTTTGGAAAAGTCTTCGTGAGTCTGTTTTTTCTCCATGCAATCATTCAGTGAAAAGGCCTATAGTAATCTGATTCTCAAGTTATTTTTTGCAAAACATCTCAGTAAGTACTCATATTTAAGAATGTGTGCTGAGGTCTACTACACTGCAGCTGTGTGCCAGGCAGCAGTGCCACAAAGGGAAATACAACGAGGTCCTGCCTTCAAGCAGCTTATTCTGCTGGGCTGTGAATTCCAGGGAGGCGGGGGTTATATCTGTTTTGTTCACCACTGTAGCCACATCACAGCCCACTGCAGCTTAATAGAGAAGTGAGTCTCAAGAGGGGAGAGACTCCTTTAAGTTACGACAGGAGAAGAGGATCCCCACCCGGCAGCAGCAGTGAGAATAAGGAGGAAAGGACACATTTCAGAGATATTCCTGAAGTATCTCTTTTGAAACATAAAAGACAATGGTGAGGACATGGATATAGCAGACAGAGCAATAAACTTGTGGCCAGGAGATTGGGTTCCAGTTCCAGGTTTTTCACTTACTGCTAATAATAACCATGTGACTGAGGAGTATGTCACTTAAGCGGGCAAGGTGGGCATGAGTATAGATACATAAATCACAGGGTTCTCAGGAAGATTTAAAAAGATCCATAAACTTTTAAAACTATAATACACTACAGTAATATAAAGGATTACTTTCATACACAGAACTATCCATTTCTATTTGAGCCCAAAACTATAGAACACACACAGGCAGTAGTGCTATTTTATTATTACCCCCAGTACATGTGATGAAGAAGATTGCGTATTTATAGGAGCAATCCAGCCTCTATCTACTCCACCACCCTACTGAAGCCAGCCTCTCAAACATCAACAATAAACTCATGTGACTGCAGTAAAGCGCAAAAATGGCCTTAATTTTTAGAGATGTAAGCTGAGGTGTTTGCTTGTAATTCACTTTCACAATTTTCAGAAAAAAAAACTTTTTTAAACAAATGAAGAGAATAATGCAAAACATTATCTGTTAAACGTAGGTGATAGGTATATTATACTATGCTCTCTACTTTTTCTATGTTAGCATTTTTCATAATGAAAAGAAGGGGGGGTTAAAAAGAGTAGGGGAGAAGGAAAAAAAGGTTTTAGGTAAACTGTTATTGGGGTTATGAACTTATCCCCTTTCATGTCCTTTAGAAGAGCTGAATATAAGTTTAAAAAAACATTTGTTTTACACAGAGTTACCATATGAGCCAGCAATTCCACTCCTAGGTATAAACCCAACAGAAATGAAAAAACATGTCCACATAAAGACCTGGACAAGAACGTACATAGTACCATTTTTTTATAATAGCCAAAAAGTAGAAACAACCAAATGTCCATCAAGTGCTGAATGGATAAAGAAAATGCGGTACAGTGGAATATTATTCAGTCAAAAAAGGAATGAAGTATATGCTACAACATGGATGAATCTCAAAAACACTAAGCTAAGTAAAACAGTTAGTCACAAAAGGTCATATACGATCCCATCTACATGGAATGTCTGGAATAGGCCAATCCATAGGGGCAAAAAGTAGAGTACTGGTTGCTTAGGCTGGTGGGAGTGGGGAGTGACTGATGAAAATGGTCTAAAATTGATTGTGCTGATGGCTGCATATTCATTTTAGTGAATATGCTAAAAAAAATTGTATACTTTAAACAGGTGAAACGAATGGTATGTGAATGTTATCTCAATAAAGTTGTTATTTAAAAGAAATGGTCAGCAGGAATGTAGCCATGGAGCCCAGTAATCCTTCTCAGTGCTGATCTCCAACTTCTGTAGCATCTGACACTGCTAACACCCCTCCTTACAGCCTTCTGTTCTCTGTGAAACTCCACCTCCTGATTCTTCATCCCCTGGACTGCTCTCAACTCCCTCTTCCTAGCCTTGCCCCGTGGCCCCATCCCTTGCTCCCATAACCACCTGAAAGTTCTGCTCTTGCCATCTTTGCTGCCCCATGTAACAATGTTTTTGGCTTCAGCTAACACCCACCCGCTGCCACCTTGAACCCCAACCTCCAGTTCTAATCCCTTTTCCAACTATTTTTACCACCAGCAGGACAGCTTTCAGAAACACTTATGACCACCTCATTATTTCTCAAATTTAGCTCACTGAAGTAGTAGTGTTCATTTAGGTGTAAGCTCCAAGCTAAGCACTTGACACAGTCTCATGTAATCCTCACAGCAAATCTAGATGGTAGTTTCATCTATTTTACAGATGAGGAAAGTGAAGCTTAAAGAAATTAGTGCTAATCCACATTCTTGACAGTAAGATTACCTTTCTCTTTTAACTCAACAGCTTCCCTACAATTTCCTCTCCTCCATGTCTCTCTTCTACTGACAATATCAGTGCAGTGTAAGTTACCTTACATTTGATTCTTTGTTACTCCTCACATTCCACAGTTGCCAAGGTGCGTCAGTTCCCTCTATTATGTGTTCCTACTGCCATTATGATAATTCAGAAGAAATCCTCACTAGCCCCAGATGACTGCACTGAACTCTTGGCACTGAAAGATACCTTCAGTACCTTTTCTAGTCCAACCATCCTTTTAAAAAAGATAACTCCTATTAGAAAACCTTACGTCTTAGACTCAAAGCTCATTTATATGTTTAAAGGTCTGCTTCCAAAGATCACTATTTATCATCAATGAAACTAGCATTTAACATAGGTATCTTATGTAACTAACTAAACCCCACTTCACCTTGTAAAAGAGATTCCTTTTCCTTACAGACGTACCTTTCCCTGGGTCACCCAGAGTGCTGATAGCACTGCTGCCAACACAGAGTCCACGCTGACATACCAACTCTGCCTTAAACAAAAGATCGTACTTTGCTTATCATATCGTTCTTGGGAGGGTCCATGAAATAGCTCTATAATCTATATACAGACTTTCAATACAGAATCTGTACGTTCTATGCATTCATGGCACAAAGCAAGCTTACGTAAGGCAATTGTGTTTTAGTTAATATTAACAGCTCAAACTTTTTCGTGAAATTTTATTATTTCTGTTAACAAAAATGTCACCAGCAAAACCAAATTAAACAAGCTCACAGATAAGTCCTCTCTTGAAGATTTCTTTTTCAATTACAGCTTGGGAATCACTAAATTTGAAAATGTCTTCTCCGCAAATGCTTTTTTTTTTTTTTTTTTTTTTAGTATGAATCCATAACATATCTTATTTGGAAGTTAAACAAACTCTCTAGTATTACTATATAATCCATAAGTTATATGGTAATGTTAATTATTCTTTAGCAAATCTATCCCTGTTCTTTAAAAATCATGACCTCAACCGAAATACTACCTTTGAATTACTTTAAGTTGGATTATAGATCTCTAGCATTGCTGAACTGTATCTAGAAGCCACACACATCTCTGGAGACATACCTGCACACAGTAGTTTCCTTCTCCACAATTTAGGTACAACCAACAATATGGATGTTCAATTTTCAAAATAAGGCATGAAACAATTCCAAGTAACTAGAATGCTGAACGTGTTCATCTTGTCCCCAAAATCATGTAATTTAAACTTGAAAAACCTCCACAAGAAATAGAAAATATCTATCTAAACAATGATCGAGAATAGAAAATATCCATTCACTCCATTAAAAGTCATTATTAATACTTAAGGAATCTGTATTAATCAAAATCTCACCACGAGCTTACAAATGTATTCAAGATAAAACTAAAGAAAACCTATGGAAAGTTGTAGAAATCCAATCTCTTTCATGACAAGCTTTCACTGTCATTTACATTGCCACCAAACTAACAAAAAAGACTGATGAACTGGTAATCTTACAAACTTTATAGACCTAAAATACCAATATTTAACTTTAATGATATAATTAATTTTGTACATTAACATCACAAAATTACTTTTCTACGATCGAATTCCCTTACCTGATTTTCAGTTTCAAACAGAAGAAACCCGTAAGTTTCTTGAAGTTCTTCGTGAGTACAGTTACTTGCTTTTTTTTCTTGGTAAAGAGTTTTGTACCGTATAAGGAGAGAATAATCAAATGTTATAAACATGTTATTTTGCCTTGAAAATTAACTTTTAAAAATGCATCATCTGAATTCCTCCTGCTAAAAGACTAATGACATTTATTATTTTTCTATTCCCTAGAATATATTATAATTACCTTTCAAGTGACTATTTCCAAGGATCTTTTATTTCAGCTGAAATGGGATAGCTAAAAAGAACTAGGCTTATATATCAAAAATAATGGGTCTCTTTCTTTAAAACTAAAATAAAACAGACACAGTGTGTACCAAGCACCTCACCTCATTTAAGAAAATGTCATTTTTCACCAGTCACTTGACTGTACTGAAAACCATGCTCAGATGCAGAGTCCAAGTAAGAAGTATGGAGAATTGAAACTGCCCTCTGGAAGAGAGAGTCTGAACTCAAGGACACTGTCTCAAAAACTGCAAAACACAAACAAAAATAATGCAACTGTTTAAGATAACCAAAGGATGGGGAAAAGTGGCACACTAAATATCACTGAATACTGATACAGGAAATATATCATCTATGATAATAGGAAATAATCATCTATTTCCTTCCTGTATAAGACATCTACAATGTGTTTTGGCTACCATATCTGGACTATCTTAAAAGATCTCACATGTGAAAATAACCTAAATGGATTATAACTGAGGGTGAATGACTTTTAATGCAAGAATAAATCCCTTTTGGTTTCAAGCTGGGCGCTGTAGCCACACTGGGTAAAAGCAGATGCAACTGTAGTGTCAAGTTGGTGGTCAGCAACTGCTTAGACCAATGCTTCTCATTCTTAAATTTTTTTAAACCTAAGCCACATTTTGATAAACTTACCCTTCCTGTCTTCTCACCAAATCCCCAAGGAAGTCTGTTAGGTTCCTTGGAAGGAGCCTACTACTGCACACTCAGCAAACACATTAGAAATCATGTTTCTTTGGGGCTTCCTCACCAGCCTGTACATGTCTATTAAAATTTACTTCTTATGGGCTGTATTATAAAATCATCATTTTACAAAAATAAAACTTTATTACTTTTCTTGAAAGTGCTTTCTTCAAACCATACCCATGTGTTATCCCAAAGATGCTGGTATACCCCTCCCATGAGAGGCATGCTTCCTAATTGAGAACTACTGACTCAATCCAGTAATTCTCTTGATTGAGCCCTTGTGTCTTTTGATTTTACCAGTCCTCACTTAGCAAGAACTGAGCCTAATGAGTTCTCATAACATTGAACTATTTGATTTGTTTACTCCTTTCTATTTACATCCTCTCTATTCTCTTTAACAAGGTTGGGGGGGTGGATACACACTGATTATTTGTAAATAATAGAGAGAATAATTTATGTAAGACTGGAAGTTTGGGCCTTACAGTATAAATAAGTACATTAATCTGGCTTCCTACTTATACCAGGACTCTGCCAATTACACTAAAGTTCAAAAGTTAAAGAAAACATAAGCTTTTTAATTAAAATTAATTTATGAACAACAGATTAAAAAACCCTAGACTATTACAGAAATCAAAACAAACATTTCAGTAAAATTCATTTGGACTAAACTGTCCTAATGCTTCAATTCCCAAGGTAATTTAAAAATGATTTTGATAATAATACTTCATCGTATCAAAAATAAAAGATTATAAATAGCAAGGAAAGAAAGAAAAGAGGATGAAACACTTAAGAATATTCTGAAGTTGGCACATCTGATCTATATCGATTGTATCTGACTTTGATTTTTCCTCAGTTTCACCTTCTCTCTTTCAATATCGGTATACCAGTGCTGTGAAAAATATGGATATTCTAAAGAGATTCAAACAGCAAAACACCAGTGATAACAATTTAAAAATTATGGCTTTCTTTAGCTACTTCCTCAAAACAAACTGGGAAGCCTATGCACTTGCAAACTCCTTTTACAAATAATCTGTACAGCTAGCTCAAATGCAAATCAGGATTCCTTTAAAAATTATAATTTTGGAAACCTAGTATTTAAATTTTTTAAAAGGCAATATAATATTTAAAGAATCTAATTATACTATGAGGCTCAATATTTGTGAAAGATGTTGCTTACAAGTGAAAGAAATAAAAGTTGTCATAGCTTTGGAAATGACCAATCTATGATTATCAACTTCCCTAAATTCTGCAAGATGTTAATAGATTATAAGTTTCACAAGTACTGAATACTACATATATCCCCAATTTTGAGCGTCAACGCACAATAATAAACTGAAAACTGTGAGAAATAATGCAATTTAAAAGACCCCATCTAATACAATGTGGGGAGTACTGCTCCCAATAAAGCTAGGACTAATGGTAATGATTTAAAATAAACAAGGAGGAACAAGTAAGAAATGACTTATTTTGTACTTTTATACTGTAACTTCTAAAACCATTTATTTATGGTTAAAAATGCTTCCTTTTTATGTCAGCACTCTCCAAATAGCCATATGTTAGAAAAGTAATAATTTTACAGTTGGCAGAAGGAAAAGCATATCAAAAGAGAAGTTAATGGAAAACCACAGTAAACCCTGAAGCTTTCATGACTTCATAATAAATGACCTCAATTATACTCTCAAGAAAGCACAAGTTTCCTGCTCTATAATTAAGGACATAATGAGAATTTTACTGATAAATCATTTGACGTTGTCTCTTCCCACACAATGCGCTTTCATTTAACCGCCTAAAACAAGCGTACAAAACGAGGAGCATTAAATAAATGGATAGTTTCATTTTTTGCTGAGCAATGCACATGCTCTAGTTTAACATTCAAGATGATCAGAATATTAAGAGAAAGAAGAGGGGGCTATTCCACAAAGAAATCTAAAGCAACATCTAAGAAGGTAACTTGAAAAGTACCTGTCTGTAAAGCATAAAGAGTGTCCCTTACGGTTTAAGTGATCAACAAAGAGCACATGGAAAAAACTGAAGTTGAATCAAAATGGCTCTGAAAACTGAGTTAATATTCTTTCCTGTAGCACCTGGCTTTGGGCACGTTTCTCTGCCATTTGTGGATTGGATCTTAAAAGTTAGGTCAAGCTTGGGTTTCCCTGGTGGCACAGTGGTTGAGAGTCCGCCTGCCGATGCAGGGGACACGGGTTCGTGTCCCGGTCCGGGAAGATCCCACATGCCGCGGAGCGGCTGGGCCCGTGAGCCATGGCCGCTGAGCCTGTGCGTCCGGAGCCTGTGCTCCGCAATGGGAGAGGCCACAACAGTGAGAGGCCTGCGTACTGCAAAAAAAAAAAAAAAAAAAAAAAGTTAGGTCAAGCTTGACACAACAAGTTGGATTCTGCTCAAAGCGCCCTGCATCAATCTCCCCCATCTCAAAATCCATGACAGGGATACTGAGTGTCTGATTTCGGGACACTTTTTTCTCTCTTTATAACTTCTAATAAGAGAGATAAAAAAATTATAAACCAGCTTCTGATGCTATACCACCGGTATCTATTTTCCATTCTATAAGCATCTGGTCTGAAAGCAAATAATGAGATGAACAAACGTCAACAACTTAGGTGTCACAGTAATCTAACAGAATCTAGCCACTTCTACATCTCCCCCAGACTTACATGACCACAACTCCTGTTTGTGAATTAAGCAATAGCACTTATCAGAGACAGAAACACTAAGAACCCAACAATATGTGCCATTAAAGGCCCTTATTAGTAGAAGGCAACCTACACCTTTTAATACTCTCCATGCCTATATACTGTATCTCCTCTAAGTAGGTCATTTGACAGTTGTTGAAGGAACAGCCCATTCTTTAATCACCTAATCCTAAAATGTACTACCCTTACCTTTAAGATATCAAAGGACTGCCAGTTTAAGATATATACAGCTTTTTTAGAACACAATTTGGCAGAAAGTAACAAAAACTTAAATGGGCATACCAAATAACCATTCCATTTCTGGGAATCTGTTCCTCAGAAATATTAGCATAAGTGCAGGGGTTATATGTCCAAGGGTGTTCCATGCACCAACACCTATAACAGCAAAAACACTGGAGACAACCTAAATTGCCATCAATAGGGAAACACCTTGCACTTACTAAATAAAAACAAAGTAAATCTGTATATACTGACGTACAAAGATATCTATTGTATACTACTGAGTGAATAATATGTATTATCTGTCATTTTGGTAAAAAAAAAAAACCATAAAAAATTATGTGTTTGGAAGTATACAGAAAAAGATGTAGAAAAGATGGGAAATCCAACCGTTAACAGTATATACACCAATGGTGATTGGGGAGTGGACAAAAAGGAGAACTTATACTTTTGCCTTATATATATCACTACAATTTAGATTTTTCTTACATAAGCATGTATTACTTCTACTATTTAAAATATCTCAATTTAAAATCAAGTAAAATAAATCATAATTTCAAAGAAATACAGATAGAGGAGTGTGACAATTTCTCTTGAACACACACACCTTTTCTGATGCAATTTGCAAACTTAATCACCTATCAATTTTGGACTAATAATTATAAGAAATCTGTAGCTACTGGAAGTTAGAATTTTTAAAAAAGTCCTTTCATTTTACATGATCTAAATTAAAATCTAAAAAACTGTACTGTGCAGCTTTGGATTCATTAGTAATAGCTTATAGCATTTAGTTTAGTACCCACTCTTCTCTGATATGAACCTTGTCTCGGGAATGTAGCTGGGAGGGTGGTCTTAATTCATTTGCACCAAGTATACCCCCGGACTTCTTGACATAGTCCTGTTCTCTGCTAATGTCATAAATGCTAAAATGAAAAAAGAAAAAATTAAATCATAAAGTGAATAGTTCTATTTCAGGCATATCTACTATATAAATAAATGTTTACTGAGCATCTAGTTTGCATTAGGTACAATTTTGTGATGTTTCCCTTCTTTGTCAAGTCTCCAGAGCTAAAGGCTAAATTTGCTGTATAAGAAGTAGTAACACACATAGATTGAAGTGGTTTTCCCCCAATTCTTTAATTTCTAAAGAAAATTTTCTTCGCAGAGATAAACAGGAATCAATTTTGCCTCATTGAAAAAAACCTTTCAAAATGCACAGATTATAGAACCACACCCATGTTCTACTGGCTGGAAATAATAAAATCAAATAGAACACAAATAAAACCTCTCCCCACCCCTACATAAGTAATATTTGATTCACCCTTCATTAAACAAAACTATTAGTGATGACTATTATGTGCCTAGTACTATGCTATACCCTGCATTTTATCAAGACAAACGAGAAAAAGTCTCTATGATGAAAGCGTCCCGGTGGCCTGGAGATCTTAGAATGCGCTCACAAAATACTCCTAGAGTGAGTGTGTGACCTTTGGAAAGCAAGGGCTGTATCTCCTGGTGACAGTGGTCTCAAAGAGGAAAGCAGAGCTGGAAGTAAAGACCCTCCCAAACCAGATTACACTTGCAACTTAGAAAAGGAGTAGCAACAAAGGCACCATATTTTTAAAAACAATCCTCAGCTTCAGGAGCAGAGGAGGGAACCCTTAAGCCTGAAAACTGCTCTGTTGCATCCGTACACTGGGCTCAAACACATCTTCAGAGCTAGAATAAGATGAAGGCAGGGAGAGGGCATCTTTTCCTTTGTCCTCGGTGAGAAAGCTTTCCCAGAATTCTCTCTGCAGGCACCCCATTCTCAACTCATTGGCCAGAACTGAGTCACACGTTTATTCCTAAAACAATCACTAACCAAAGAGAGTGGAATTACCATAATGAGCTTAGAGTAACTAAGAGTCACACAGCCCCCACTCTCACCCGCCCAAGCTGCTCCTGAAGCATGGGATCACCCCAAAAGCTAGACAAAATTGTGGTTTGGGGGAAGGGAAGAAAAAGGGAGGTGATTACTGGGAAGGCAGTCAACAACATTATCACACTAAGGTCTCAACAAGTTAGTGGTAGGTCTGCACTAGAATCCTGGTCTCCTGAATCCCAATTTAATTCTCCCCTCTTGACATAATGAACGATATAATCAATATTGCTACTTTTTCTAAAGAATCTTAAATATATTCACACAGTTCTACCTCAAATCCTTTTTGAAAAAAGGTGTACTATTATAACACTATACATGCTATTTTTTGTAAAGTATACTGAATTTCTCAAATAATGAACTGCTTGCAGTTCCTCATGTGTATCGTGTTTCCACCTCTGCATTTGCTATTTCTATTGCCCTGAAAATGTATACACTAGTGCCCTTTTTTGGCTTATCATTTGAATACTTACTTAGATTTCAGGTATCAGTACCTCTCTGAAACCTTTCATGACATATCCCATCTCAATGACACTGGCTGTTGGTATCACTGGCTACCCACTGTATCATGTTCCAGATTCTCCCACATATCTATAGTACTGATTTCGTTATAGATTTTTCTTCCTGCCACTGGATTAGATGAAAAACTTTCTTGACTGGACCTTTATTTTCTAAATACTTTCTCACTCTTTTTGTCTAATTGTTGTGGCTATTCTATTTTTTAGGAGAGTTCTTCAGCTTTATTATCTAATCCTTTCTTGCTTCCTGAATAATTTCTCTCCCTTTTTTAAAAAACGAATCTCTTCTTTTACGTAAGTTGTATTTTCTCTTTTCTTTTTAAAGATACCACAGTTTACAGATACTTCTATTTCTATTCCACCCATATTCCTGCCCTGAGAAGTACTTGGTACCTCTAAATCCTGAGCCTTTTCCAGATTCTGTGGAGGGAATCGGCTTGCTTCTCTTGTTGGCTTACCTCTCTTCAGCCTTCAGCATTCTCTAATCCACTAAATCATTTAGTAATTGACCACCTTCTTTTGTAGTTTCCCAAATACTGATTTCATTTATCTTCTCCTTTCTCACTCTCTTGATCTTTGTGGATTTATATCTTTACTCTGTTACTATAATCTTAGTGGAATTTCCAGAGGAGTGTACAACTGGAGGTGTCACAGACATAACTGAAGTGTCTACTTAATGTAAGTCTTAATTTCTTCAATCAAAAAATGTGCAATATACCACCTACCATGGTAGCTACTATCACCATTATTTTTATTTTAACTTTTATAATTATGAAGACCTCATTTTATTTACTTATGTATTTATCACAGAACTAATTACATATCAAATCTTCAACAAATATTAATTTTAAAAGAATTAATTTTTAGTGTGTATTAACGCAATAACCATTTACTCAAATACATGAAAAGAACAGTCAAAGTAGATCTTCAACGATTTCTTTCAGAGTATTTATCATGGTTTATAATTACATAATCATAATTATTTCACTAATGTCTATTTACCTAATAAACCAAGCCTTATGAGGACAGGAATCATGTCTGTTTTGTCTACTTGTGATTACCCAGCATCAGCCCAATGCCTGGCACGCAGTGAATGTTCAGTAAATATGTATTTGATAATTAAAGGAAAGAATAATACTTATGCAATTTAATCTGTTCCAAAACTCAGAAAAAGAGCTTCCCGATTTTTTTTATAAAGCAGTCAAATGCTAACACCAAAATCTGACAAAGAAAATACTAAGAAAGGAAACTATAGATCTCACGAATATTGATACTAAAATCCTAAAATATATGTATTGGCAAAGGGAATCCATCAGGACACTAATATAATAACAGAAGTCAATTAAGGTACATTTTAGGAATGTATGAATTGGTTCAATAAATAGGAAATCCATAAATTTAACTAACCACATTAACAGGTCAAAGTTATCATGAGGGGCTGCTGGAACATGGGATGAGGCAGGAGAGCCACATGTCAGACTGTCCAAAGGAAGTTACTATATACTTCTTTCCAAACAGATGACTTAGATAAGTTTTTGTTGCTGCACAGTATTTTTTTCATTTATGTAGTATTATTTTGGCCATACTTAATCTACAAAACAAATTGATGCTTCCAAATAAAAGAAAGCTGTTCATTTAATGTAACACAGAAAAAATCCTACCATAAGTTGTTTAGGGGAAAGAAAAGCTGATAACAAAGGAGAAGTATGTATATATATATACACAAAGTCTTAAGAACATATACTATGATTTAAACAATGGTCATCATCTGTATAATGCTTATCTGATGTTTTTCTTGTTTATTTGATTATGCGCCCACCACTAGATTATTAGCTTCATGAATACAGGAATTTATCCTTTTCCATGCTGTACCCCAGTGCCCAGAACAGTGCCTGGTACACAGTAAGGTTTCAATAAACATTTCATGTATTGAATGAATCAATCCATATTCCAAATCACTTCACTTCTCTACTTAAACCCTTAGCGGCTTCTCGTTGCCCCCAGAATACAACACACACTCCCTGCCATGGCCCTGTGAAATCTGACCCCTGCTTGCTTCCTCCACCTCACCTGATCCTCCCTCCTCTGGCTTACTACTACGGTCCAGCTACCCTGGTCTTTCCATTCAAGCTCTTTGCTCTTTTCAGGCCTTTGCACTTGCTGTTATTTCTGACTGAAACGCTCGCTCTCCTGTTTTGCCCTCGGCTTAGCTCCCTCTCTTCTTTGAGTGAAATCTCAAGTTATTCCCTCAGATAAACCTCCTCTGATCACCCCACCTAAAGTAGGTATTTTCTTTAAATCACTCATTACAACATACAGCTATTTTGTCAATTTACTTTTGGGGGTGTGTGTGTGTCCATCTTCCCCAGCAGAATGTAAGGTCCACAGAGGCAGATACTCTTTGTCTTGCTCACAAAGACCTTCAGTACCCAGCAGAGCTCCTAGCACCACAGTACTCAACGCTCTACCAAGTTATCTTTGGGTAGGTCAAGTACAGGTAATTCCTGTTTCATTCTTTTTACAGCTTTACGTATTATCTGAAATTTTACGTAAGCATAAATATAATCTGGGGAACTAAAGCTATTTTCATTTTGGAAAAAAAGATCTTCCATGGCCCTAAGTAGTAGCAAGTTAGTTTTTAAAATGAACACAAAGTAAATGAATGGAAATAGCATTTCCCATAAGACAAAACAGTAAGAGACCCATAAGATAAAGCTTCTCTATTAAAAAATAGAAAATACTACAGAATGAGAAATGTATGATTTTTATAACAATTTTTAAGTTCTTAAAAATTTTTAAACTTTAAAAATTTCTTAAATTAAAAAAAGTCTACCATGTACAAAAGTTTAAATGTTTTCTAATGTCAAGATAATCACCCACAGAAAGAATAAAAACCAAGATACCCTTGCTATTATTTGAAGTGCAAAAGTCCATTTGGAATCACTGCTTTACAATTCAAAAGATTTCCTAAAATACTGTAAGTCTACACACACAGAAGAGTTGTAAAGAGTGATGCCATCTCTCTGGCAGTTCGGCAAGGGTTTCTCCACTCCACGCTCGCAGAATCCCATGAGTCAGGAGGCAAAGGCGCTCCGTAAACCCTTAAGTACATACAACCGTTTGTTCACCACCTACCTCGGCGGCCCCACCAAAGCTTCACTCCCCAAAGCCCCCTGAAGGTGGGACACCTAGTCCGTCCCTTCTCCCAGTCTCCTCGTCACCCAGTTGTCTGGCAGGCAGCTCACCGGCCAGGTGGGAGGCCCCAGACGCAGGTGTCTCCAGGAGCCCCTGGCTGGGTGGGGGTTAGGGCCGGCCCCTCCTCCTCACCTCATGGCGTGTGGCGGAGGGGGCTGTCCCTCTGCCCAGCTGGCCCCTCCGGCCCCCTCCTGCCAGCGAAAGCCAGTGTGGCGGGGGCGGCGCGGGTTGTGCCTTTAAAAGTCAACGAGGGCGGGTGGTGAACCGCGAGCCGCGCACACGCGCACAGCCAGGCTACCTGGCCGTGCGCCGGCTCGGGGAGCCGCAGTCTGGTCCGAGGGCTGGACAAGCAGAGTGTCCTCAGTTCCCTGTTTCTGACGTCTCCCAATACTCTTAGGTGGACAGTTTTATTGTTATTTTACAACGATCGCTCCAAGCTTCAATTCCCTCGAAGGTCTTGCCTGCAGGTTATTCAGTAACCATTCTGGATTGCAAATCCTAGACCTAAACCGAAATCCATGTCTTTTCACCACAGTGACCCCAAGTTATTCTAACTCACCGCTGCTATAAAGCTTTCCCATTATTGTCTAGTAAACTCGCTGATTATAGTTTCATGGGGCTTTGCTCTGTAATTTACAAAAATAAAAGGTCTACTGAATATGGTTTTGGATACTCCATATATGCCCAGGAGATGCTGATACCAGCACCCAGGGTTGGGATGGGGTGCTTGTCCCTCCCACTAAGCCACACAGCCCTAACAAAACTCATGAAAAATAAAGTTGGAGCGTGTGTGTGCGTGTGTGCGTGTGTGCGTGCGTGTGTGTGTGTGTGTGTGTGTGTGTGTGTGGTGTTTGGCCTGATCTAAGGACATCTTTCCTTTTGGCTTATGTTTTAACCAAGTAATCTAAGACATCCATATGCATTTCCTGGACCGTATCTGCACTTGCTAGCGGAAAACTAATCAGGAGCTCCTAGAGAATCATTGCCGCTATGGTATTGTACAAATAGAAAACATACAGGAAGACCTTAACTCACAAAGGAAATTACTTAAATTCATAAAGAATCACGTAGATTAATTACTATTGAAAATAGCAAAATCACTTTGCATATTTAACATATGCAATGGGAGAGCAACTGCCTTCTTCTTAAAAACTTTAAAAAATTATTTCCATTGCTAGGGGGAAAATTGGCTGCGGGTGGTAGTGGTGTGATGAATTGGGAGATTGGGATTGACATGTATACACTAATATGTATAAAATGGATAACTAATAAGAACCTGCTATATAAAAATATAAAGAAAATTCAAAAGTAAAAAAAAAATTATTTCCATTGCTAAAAATCCCTTTGTACTATGATTGTTTCATTTAACTGTGGCTTACTTTTAGACTTAATATTCAATTTTTGAAGACTGTTTGAACATTTTCAAAATCCATTTCTACTATAAAAAAGATTTCTATATATCAGACAGATGCTTATAATCTCATATCATATTTTGTTTTCTTTCTTGCTATGCTATGTAAAAAGTCAACAGATTCTTTGGAGAACATACTTTCCATATTCAAGATTATGCACTTTTTATTAGAATCACTTCGAAGTTGATATGGTGCCATTTTCAGACATCTGTATAAAGGAACCGGCCTTTGCTCTGGCTCATCAAACCACGTTTACTAATTTGTGCTTCAGCATTAAACTATCAGCCTGCAATGAATGGCTGCATTAAACTCATTACTGTATTTATACACTACAAAGATACTGTTAAGTAGTTTTGTCCTTCTTCCAAGAAAATCCTAAGACTAAATTTCTCTCAGGGTCAATTACATTTTAAGACCTGCTTTAGATTATTTTGATTATCACATATAACAAAAGGGAAAGTGACATCTAATCCATACCATAACAATGATTTTTTTTTAATCACCACCACCCCTAGATATATCCCATCACAAATGCCCTGGGCAGAGAATAGGCCTATTTACTAAAGGTGGCTCATAGAGAAGTGGAGGATAACCACAGGGTGAAGCAGGTGCTTCAACTGGTCAAAACAGGCCTCAGGAGTTGGGGTCTTGAATAGTTAATGAGGAAGCAGGTGTACCCAAAGGTTCTAAACAGGGTCTATTTCACCGTACCAAGGAGGGCAGAGTCTTTAACACAGAATATTACCAAGGGATTTAGTTATCCAATTAAGTGTTACTCAATTCTTAAGAGAAAACAGAAAGTATGCCCCAGACACTTCTTAGAAAATTCATAAATAAAAAGAGAGGCCAAATTTAAAAACAAAAGGCCAATTGAGTTAAACAATAAAAACCAAAAGCTAGTTCTTTTTTTTTAAAAAAAGATTTTTTTTAATGTGGACCATTTCTTTAAAAAACTCTTTACTGAATTTGTTACAATATTGCTTCTGTTTTATGGTTTTTGTCCCCCCCCACCCCCGCCAGCCATGAGGCATGTGGGATCTTAGCTCCCCCACCAGGGGTTGAAGCCACACCCCCTGCATTGGAAGGTGAAGCCCTAACCACTGGACCGCCAGGGAAGTCCCCAAACTGGTTCTTTTGGAATAAGTAACCTTTAGCAAATATAATCAATAAAGAGAAAAAATTAAATATCAACAAAAGGAGGCTAACCACAAATACAGGGAAAAATTTCTAAAATAATAAATTATCACACACTATACCAATAAATTTGAAAGTTATAAAAATATAATTTACTAACATTGGTCTAAGTGGAAGAAACATCTGAATAGACCAATTACGATGAAAAAACTGAAAGAGTAGTTGCAGTCCTACTCCTCTCAAAAGACCAGTTCCAGAGTTTTATTGTCAAGGTTCACTTTTCACTTATCAGATTATCAAAAATCCACGAGTTTGGCAATGCAGTCTGTTGGGGAAACTGTGGGAAACAAAGGAAAAGAAAAGCAAAAGACCAGGAGAAAATATTTACTATGAAGGTTATAAAAGATTTATTTATACATTAAGACAAACAGATCAACAGAACATAAAAATGGAAATTCACAGTTTAGGAATTATGAATAAGTCAATAAACACATTTCAAAACACCTCCAATTTACAGACTTAAAAAAGCCAAATAAACCCAAGCAAGATAAATATAGATACAGTGAAACAGCAGAAAGCTAAAGACAAAGGGAAAAATATTAAAGCAGCCAGAGACAAGGAACTGAAAGACTGACAGGTGACTTTTCAATAGCAATAATGGAAACCAAAAGACAGAGGAATGAGATCTTCAAATTGCTACAAGAAAATAACTGCCAACCTAAACTGCCATATTCAGCAAAAACATCTCCCTTAAGTGATGGTGAAACAAAGACACTTTCAGGTAAACACAAACTAAGAGAGTTCATCTATTCTAAAGGATAGACTTTAAGCAGAAGGAAAATGGCCCTAGGTGCATGGTCTAAAAGATAAAACAATCAATGAATAATAGAGAAAGTAGCAAAAATGTGGGAAATATAAAAAAGGACTGACGGCAAAACACAATAACAATTCTAAACAGGTCTCCTTCTGTCTTGTAAGAATATTAAAAAAAAATTAAACTACATAATAATAACATGTTAAGTCATGAGGAGCTGAATAAAATTAAACTACTAAGGTTCTTGTATTATCTAAGAGGAAGGTAAAGATATTGGTTATTTTTATTATTTAAAAAAATTTTTTTTTTGCGGTACACGGGCCTCTCACCACCGCGGTCTCTACTGTTGCGGAGCACAGGCCCCGGACGCGCAGGCCCAGCGGCCATGGCCCACGGGCCCAGCCGCTCTGCGGCACGTGGGATCCTCCCGGACCGGCGCACGAACCCGTGTCCCCTGCATCAGCAGGCGGACCCCCAACCCCTGCGCCACCAGGGAAGCCCTACTGGTTATTTTTAGATTTTGAAAAGTCAAGGATGCATGATATTTCTAGGATAACTATAAAAAGAGAAAAAAGTATAAAACTTCTGAAATAATATACGGGGAAAATGAAATGATATAAGATATTAAATAGCTATTTTTAAAAAATAACGAAAAAGGAGAAAAAAGAAATATAAAACAGCCAGGACAAATAGAAAGCAAAAATAAGAGCAACTGTAGCAAATGTAAATAGGCTATATCCCAGCTAAACATGTTTGAAAATTGCATTAAAATTCCAACTGATGCTCTTTAAAATAAGCATATCTAAAGCATACACATGCATACAAATCTATAGCTATCTCAAAAATAGTTTAATAAATGAAAAAACAAAAAATAAACACAAAAAGAAATATATGATAAGACTTCCCTGGTAGCTCAGTGCTTAAGAATCTACCTGCCAACGCAGGGGACACAGGTTCAAGCCTTGGTCTGGGAAGATCCCACATGCTGCAGAGCAACTAAGCCCATGTGCCACAACTACTGAGTCTGCAAGCCAAACTACTGAGCCCACGTGCCACAACTACTGAAGCCTGCGAGCCTAGAGCCTGTGCTCCGCAACAAGAGAAGCCACCGCAACGAGAAGCCTGCACACCACAACGAAGAGTAGTCCCATCTCACCGCAACTAGAGACAGCCCGCACACAGCAACAAAGACCCGACGCAGCTGAGTATAAAATATAAACAAATAAATAAAAAAAGAATTAAAAAATAAAAACAAAGACATGATAGAGATAATCACAAAGCTAAAACAGGATTCACTAAAAAGACTAAGATCGATGATAAACTACAGGCAAGATGAATTAATAGAAAAGGAGGAGGGGAGTTGGGAACAGAAATATGCATTATCAGAAATGAAAAAAGGAGACATAATTACACATTCTTCAGACATTAAAAATAGGAAGAGGGCACTTTTAACAACTCTGTACCAATAAATATTACAAATTTAGACAAAATGGACAGAGTCCTAGAAAAAATCTAATCTACCAAAACTGACATAATTTTCTTTAAGAATCTAAGTAATCCTGCTACTATTAAAAAAATTAAATCACTAGTCAAGAATCTGCCACCACCACAACTTCAAACCCAAGTGGATTCAATGGTAATTTCTACCACAACTGGTTATCCATATGTGAATAAAGTTAAAATTACAGCTATACTCCAAACTACCCACAAATAACAATTCTAAATATACAGACATGAAATAAGAATGTTTAAAATTAAGAATTACTAGCACCACAAAGAGAAAAAGAATTTGCAACCTACTTAACTGTCAAAAGATTAGTACCTAGAGTATGTAAAGAAGTCCCAAAGTTCAACAACCCAATAAAAAACAGAAAAATGGACAAAGAATATGAGCAGTTAGTACAAAAAAAGAGGGGGGAAAGACCTTTAAGCATATATAAAGATGCTCAAACAGTCCAAGAAAATGTAAATTCAAATAAACTGATACCACTTTTCACTGATCACACTATCAAAACCTATA
The DNA here is from genome assembly GCF_059928025.1 of Delphinapterus leucas. Lineage (NCBI taxonomy): Eukaryota > Metazoa > Chordata > Mammalia > Artiodactyla > Monodontidae > Delphinapterus > Delphinapterus leucas. The sequence goes on from NC_143131.1 coordinate 1,569,368, forward strand.
AATTTATAAGCATATTCCGTGAGGCGAGGTTTTAGGAAAAATAGTCACTTAGGTATACTGCAGGTAAGAGTGCAGAATCCAAGGAAAAGCAATTTGGCAATATTTACCAAAATTTCAAAAGCATTTACATATTGACCCAACAATCAGTTTTGGAAATTAACTGTATAGAAATCTCACATACAAAATGACAACTCTACAAAGTTACTCCATGCACCACTGTTTTGTTTTTTCTAATAGCAAAAGATTAGAAAAATATCAAATACTCTATCTACTACAGATTAGGTAAAACTGGTACAGCCACAAAGTAGAAAACTGCTTTTCCTACTCTATAGAATGAGTATGCTTCCTCTATACTGATTTGTGAAGACTTCTAGAATATGCTGAAAAGTGGAGCAAAATAAAGGAGCATAATAGCAGAAATTACAGTAAGAAGGAGGAATATCAAAAAATACACTGGGGGAATGAGCTGGACAGGTACAGGGAAGAAAGACTTTCTTCAACGTATGCCTTTACATGTTTTTAAATTGTTTAAATAAATGATCCTAGTAACTTTTTTAGCAACAGGAAGAGTTCATCAACTAGTATATATAACATATTTCATTTTAATTCGTAGATATCAGTAAGAAAAAACAAGCAGCCTGTAGAAAACAGACCCTGCGTTTCTTTTAAGTAATCAGAGAAATGCAGTTTAAAACCACAGTAATATATCATTTCACTTCTACCAGACCAGCAAAGATTTTAAAAGTTGGACAATGCCATATGTAGAGAGAATGGTGAGCAAAGGGAGGTTTCATTCACAACTGGTGGAGTATAAATCAGAATCACCATCTGGGGAAAGTTAGATATTATCTAATGAAATTGAACATGCAAATATCCTCCCAATGGATCTAGCACTTCCACTACAAATATGCCCGATCAACAGTACTGTGTATATGCACTTGGAGATGACTGAGAACATTTATGGCTCCACTAATTATAATGGCCCAAATGTTGGTAATAACCAATATGTTCATAAAGAATAAAATGGATCAACGTATAATATATTCTTAGAGTAGATTATTATACTTCAACAAAAACGAATGAATCACAGGAGTGGTTCTCAAAGTGGTGATGATAATGTAAGTGAGTTTTTGGTATTATATATTGAAATGTGCCATCATTTGGGAAATCTACATAATTCAGTGAACTAGTATCTTCCTCATGACCAATGCATGGGTGAAAGATCCCTTTAAAGTGCAAGCTACCAGACAAACATGTCACAAAGGAAGAAAACTACAGGCCAATATCACTGATGAACATAGATGCAAAAATCCTCAACAAAATACTAGCAAACAGAATCCAACAGCACATTAAAAGGATCATACACCATGATCAACTGGGGTTTATCCCAGGAATGCAAGGATTCTTCAATATACAAAAGTCAATCAATGTGATACACCATATTAACAAACTGAAGGAGAAAGAGCATATGACCATCTCAAGAGATGCAGAAAAAGCTTCTGAAAAAATTCAACACCCATTTATGATAAAAACCCTCCAGAAAGTAGGCACAGAGAGAGCTTACCTCAACATAATAAAGGCCATATATGACAAACCCACAGACAGCATCGTTCTCAATGGTGAAAAACTGAAACCATTTCCTCTAAGATCAGTAACAAAACAAGGTTGCCCACTCTCACCACTATTATTCAACACAGTTTTGGAAGTTTTAGCCACAGCAATCAGAGAAGAAGAAGAAATAAAAGGAATCCAAACCAGAAAAGTAGAAGCAAAGCTGTCACTGTCTGCTGATGACATAATACTATAGAGAATCCTAAATACTCTACCAGAAAACTACTAGAGCTAATCAGTGAATCTGGCAATGTAGCAGGATACAAAATTTATGCACAGAAATCTCTTGCATTCCTATAAACTAATGATAAAAAATCTGAAAGAGAAATTAAGGAAACACTCACATTTACCACTGCAACAAAAAGAATAAAATACCTAGGAATAAACCTACCTAAGGACACAAAAGACCTGTATGCAGAAAACTATAAGGCACTGATGAAAGAAATTAAAGATGATACCAACAGATGGAGAGATATACCACGTTCTTGGATTGGGAGAATCAACATTGTGAAAATGACTCTACTACCCAAAGCAATCTACAGATTCAATGCAATCCTTATCAAACTACCAATGGCATTCTTCACAGAACTAGAACATAAAATTTCACAATTTGTATGGAAACACAAAAGACCCCGAATAGCCAAAGCAATCTTGAGAAAGAAAAACGGAGCTCGAGGAATCAGGCTCCGTGACTTCAGACTGTACTACAAAGCTACAGTAATCAAGACAGTATGGTACTGGCACAAAAACAGAAATATAGATCAATGGAACAGGACAGAAAGCCCAGAGATAAACCCACGCACATATGGTCACCTTATTTTTGATAAAGGAGGCAAGAATATACAATGGAGAAAAGACAGCCTCTTCAATAAGTGGTGCTGGGAAAAACTGGACAGCTACATGTAAAAGAAGGAAATTAGAACACTCCCTAACAACATAAACAAAAATAAACTCAAAATGGATTAAAGACCTAAATGTAAGGTCATACACTATAAAACTCTTAGAGGAAAACATAGGCAGAACACTCTATGACATACATCACAGCAAGATCCTTTTTGACCCACCTCCTAGAGTAATGGAAATAAAAACAAAAATAAACAAATGGGACCTGATGAAACTTAAAAGCTTTTACACAGCAAAGGAAAACACAAACAAGATGAAAAGACAACCCTCAGAATGGGAGAAAATATTTGCAAATGAAGCAACTGACAAAGGATTAATCTCCAAAATTTACAAGCAGCTCATGCAGCTCAGTATCAAAAAAACAAACAACCCAATCCAAAAGTGGACACGAGACCTAAATAGACATTTCTCAAAGAAGATATACAGATTGCCAACAAACACATGAAAGGATGCTCAACATCATTAATCATTAGAGAAATACAAATCAGAACTACAATAAGGTATCACCTCACACCAGTCAGAATGGCCATCATCAAAGAATCTACAAACAATAAATGCTGGAGAGGGTGTGGAGAAAAGGGAAGCCTCTTGCACTGTTGGTGGAAATGTAAATTGATACAGCCACTATGGAGAACAGTATGGAGGTTCCTTAAAAAGCTAAAATTAGAACTACCATACGACCCAGCAATCCCACTACTGGGCATATACCTGAGAAAACCATAATTCAAAAAGAGTCATGTACCACAATGTTCACTGCAGCTCTGTTTACAATAGCCAGGACATGGAAGCAACCTAAGTGTCCACTGACAGATGAATGGATAAAGAAGTGGCACATATATACAATGGAATATTACTTAGCCCTAAAAGGAAACAAAACTGAGTTATTTGTAGTGAGGTGGATGGACCTAGAGTCTGTCATACAGAGTGAAGTAAGTCAGAAAGAGAAAAACAAATACCGTGCAATAACACATATATATGGAGTCTTTAAAAAAAAAAAGTTCTGAAGAACCTAGGGGCAAGACAGGAATAAAGATGCAGACGTAGAGAATGGACTTGAGGACACGGGGAGGGGAAAGGGTAAGCTGGGATGAAGTGAAAGAGTGGCATGGACTTATATATACTACCAAATGTAACACAGATAGCTAGTGGGAAGCAGCTGCATAGCACAGGGAGATCAGCTCGGTGCTTTGTGACCACCTAGAGGGGTGGGATAGGGAGTGTGGGAGGGAGATGCAAGAGGGAGGAGATATGGGGATATATGTATATGTATAGCTGGTTCACTCTGTTATAAAGAAGAAACGAACACACCATTGTAAAGCAATTATACTCCAATAAAGATGTTAAAAAAAATGCAAGCTAGACCAATAGGTTTTAATATCGCATAGTTTGAGAAGTTCATTGATTCCAAACTCTATACTTCAGCTAACCTTTAAGAAACTATTAGGTTTTGATGAGTATTAAAGAAAAATATAACTATTTAAAAGAATATTAAAATATTCCTCCCTCTTCTAAACATACAGCTCAGTGAGGCCGGATTTTTTCATATACTTCAACTAAAACAGTATATTGCAACTAACTGAGTGCAGAAGCAAACATGAGACTCTAGTCATTAAATATATTTGCGAAAACGTAAAACAAAAACACTCTTGCCACTAACTTATTCTGGGTTTTGGAACACAGTTATTTTTCATTAAAAATGCTGTTTAAGATGTAGTAGGTTTACTATTATTAGTAGTAGTATTTTTTAGAGGTATACACCTCTATAAGCAATACACCATATACTTAATGGTATATGTAAATATACCAATATCTACGTTTAAAATTGGTTGGTTTCAATATCTAATATAATATTGATCCACAATATGATCCACAAAGGATCTTTGTGGTCCTCAATACTTCCTAGAACTGTGAAGGAGTCCTCAAGTTTCTGAATTGAGCTATAGGTACATGCTTCAACAGGGATGGATCTCAGAAACATAACGTTTAACGAAAGTAATTCACAGAGTACACAATATGATTCTACTTAAAGTTCAAAAACAGGTGAAAGGAAACAATATGTTGGGTAAGGATACATATATGGTTCATAAAACTGTAAAGAAAAGCAAAGGGATAATTAACACAAAATTCAGGACGACCATGGTGATGGGGGCAGAGAATCCTTTGTTTCTGGAGAAAGGCACACACCAAAGGCTTCTAAGGTACTTGTGATGGTCTATTAAGCAGAGTACACAGATACAGTTTTTTGTTTTTGTTTTTTAAAACAGTATATACAAATGGTATATTTCACAACAAAAATTTTAACAGAAGAAACAAGGAGGCATACCTATCCTCTTAGAAGAAAAAACTCAAAAGAATGTCTCTTCTCAAATTAATCTATAAATTCAATGCAATCACAAACAATATCTATCCCAGCAAGATTTTCTACAGAACTTGAAAAGATGATTTTAAATTTCATCTGGAAGAAAAATGCAAAAGAAGAGCCCAAAACTTTTTTCAAAAGAAAGTACCAAACTATATTATAAAGCTACAATAATTAAAACAGTGTGGTAGTAGATAAATGGGTCAAAGAAAAGAAGAAAATTCAGAACTCAATTAAAAAAAAAAATCAGCGAAGTATATGACCTGGCCAAAAATGCTTAATTTTCCTACTATCCAAGGAAGATAAACATTTAAATGAGATGTTATTTCAACTATTAGAAAATTAGTAAAATATTACCATCCGGTGCTGGCTAGTGGGGAGACAAAACACATCTTTTGAGAAAGTGAATATAAAAAGGTACAATCATTTGAGGGTAATTTAATAGCATTATTATCCATCATTCTCAGAAGCAATCAAGTCTACGATTCATAGAAATACTATGATGAGCGCATGAAACACTGCTTATAATGGCAAAAAAATCACTGCAGCATTTTAGTTATAAGGGAAAACTTGAAAATAATTTAAACGTCCATCAGTAGAGGAATGAAAGACTCATTTGACAAACAGATGTCATATCTATTTAATTACACTAAATAGATATATCACACTGCATTTATTTAACAAACACTACGTCTCAGTTAAGTTTTTAGACACTTTGCAGATTTTAATTCACTTAAGCAACTATGTCTGGATTACAGGAGATGCTCCTGATACAGCTCTTTTTAAAAAAGAACTGGTTACACTTGGACAAATGTCCTGAAAACACAAAATTTCAAACACTGTTCTTTGTCTTCCTTAAAATAGTTGTGAACACCGTGTCACTTTTAATGTTTCTCCAGTCTGAGTTATTTACTGTTGTACTGAGTATACTGTATAGAGCTATCTGGTTCTAGAAGGCAGTTTTTCAACAGAAAAGTATTTTTACACTATTAAGGAATAGCAGCTTTGTTATAAACCTCCTGAGTAAGCTTACTACCAATCTCAGAGCCTATAATATTAAATATATCCAAACCCCTTTCCCCTTCTAATGCTTTTTCAGGGGAACACCGTGGGCCCTTGGATCACCAACGTTACTGCAATAACACCGTACGCTTGCACAGCACTTAACGTCTGGAATATATTTTCAAAAACCTAACTGTTCTAATTTTACCTTACAGGGAGAATAAAGGGTAAAAGAGGTGTATTTAAATATATGGATTTCAAATAGACAAGTGGTGATTAAGAGAAACTTGAGGATTTTCAAAGGATCTTCCCCCCAATTTTGAGGTTAATGTGCCACGTTCTCCCACAAATGCTGCTTGGTGCCACCTTCAGACAAACTGCTGGGTTGAATGGACCAACCTACGATGACGCGCTACTTCTGTTTTCAGCTAAATGACCCTCCCTGGGGAAAGACCTCTTCTATGCCTACTTTAAAAAAGAAAAGGTCACACACGGCCAATGAAGTCTATGCAGAAGGAAAGCGGAGGTGCGGCCTTAACCAAGAATCCTTAGAAAAGTACTTCACTGCCAGTCCCAACCCAAGGAGCAAAGAAAGCTTCAGCTGGCCACTTCTTAACAACGTCCACGAGGATGCAGCGGTCCTCTCACAGGCAACTCAAAGGAAGTGCTGAACCGCCCTACACTTCCCGCCTCCGAAAGGGGAAACAGGAATTCTGACGCCTTACACACCTGGAAGACGCTGACTGACTAGAAACAGGTGCAGATCGGTGTGTTAGCAGCTGAGAGCGGCCACAGGTGGAGTCAGAGCCGAAGCAGCAAAGCAAAAGCGATTCTGAAAATCTCCGACCCCCGCCCCTCCCACCCAGAGCAGCGCTACCAGGCAAGAACGCGTGAGTCAACTCAGCATCCAGGAGAAGCATGCAAAGTCGACTGGAACTCAATTTTTCATTAAAAAATAAAATGACAACAACGAACCCCGCACAACCCGAGCGGCCACGCCGGGCACTCGGCCCCGGAGGACGGGCTCCTCTCGCCTGCCCTCTGGGTGGGCGTCCACGAGAGGCAGTCTCACCTGTCCTGTGCGCCGCCGCCGCCCCCGCGGACCGAAGATAAGCGTTCAGTTTCCTCTCCATGCTAAAATGCTGTCCGCGCCTCCACACGCGCTTCCTCCCCTCAGGCCCTCGAGGCCAAGCGTGACAGATCCCGTCGGACCCTGCCAACCAGCCGCGCCCGGGCCAACTCCCCGGGCCGGGGAGCCTTCGGGCCGCCCCTTGCAGCGACTCCCCTCCTCCCGGTTCCATAGGGCCCGCGTTCGCACAGGCTCGTCAGCGGCGCGCGGGACCCTCCACGTCGCAAACAGTCCTTCCTCTCCGCCCTTGTGCCAAGAAAGCCGCCCGGGCGTCGCGGGGCGGCTCCGAGGCGCTGGCGGGAGTGACGCGGACCCGGCGTCCAGGCTCGGAGCCTGCAGGCCTCGCCGCGCTCGTCAGCCAAACAAACGCTGCTCCTGCCCCAGAGGGTCATAGGAAGGCACGAACGCTGAAACTCCGCTCCACCTGAGGTAACAAGTCGACTTTCTCAGTGACTGACGCTGGAACCCGGAAGTAAAACCCCACGCCCACAGGAAGCGGAGGTGGGGGGAAGAGAAAGTGAAAACTGAACTGTGGCGTCCCTAGGAGGCAGGAGCCAATCGCTGGGGAGAAGCCGACGCGCAGGCGCGAGCTGCGGCCCTCGTCCACGCGGCGCTCACCTCTCTCCTCTACGCAGGCGCGAGGCCGCGGCGCGGCCCGGGATTGGACAAAGGATTCTGGCGGGCGCGGTTGCCCGGCGGGCGGAGCTGGGCGTCTCGCGGGGCTGACGCGTCACCGGAAGCGGAAGGCGCGCAAGGAGAACCGCGGAGGCGCGGCCACGACGGCGTTGAATGTGTTGGCGCGCGTCTTTCGCCTCACCGTTGGGAGTATTTACCTCCTTGAGTCTCCTGCTACAGCTGCCGCAGCGTCGCTTGTCTTGTCTTGCCCAAAAGCGACGTTTACGAAATCACGTTGATCCATGTAACATTTGTTTATGTGGTGGGTTCCCTAGGAAAACACCGCTAGAAGCTTCTATTCCATGCAGAGTTAAGGGAATAGCATTACTATAGCAATGCTGTTACCACAAATAGCATTACTTATACCAATCAGAGATACTAGGTGATGCACTTAACCGTGAGCCAGACACTGGGCCACACTATGGGAATAGAATAATTTACTCATTCAGTAGCATCTTTTATTGTTTACTGTGGCCAGGTGCTGAATTAGGCACTAAGATTACAGTCATGAATAAGCCAGATAAGGACCCTGCACAGAGTGGAGCTTATTCTAGAGGTGGATGACAAACAGTAACAAGTAACACCACCACCACCACCAGAACAGAACTTAATAATAACTGCAGTGAAAACAAGCCAGAAATGCTGAGGATGGGGTTGGAGGCTGGAGGCCAGAGCAGAAAAGGCAGAGCTACAACGTCTCACTGAATAAGGGACATTGAGGTCAAACCTCAGTGATAAAAACAGACCAAATTAGTTCTTGGAAGATGAGGAGGAAGAACTTTCCAAGCAGAAGACAAAGTAAGTACAAAAGTCCTAGACATGAAATTGTGTTCAAGAACTGAGGAAGGTTGGCTGTAGAAGCAGAGACTGAGGTACAGCCGATGTTTTCAAAGTACATAAAACCAGTATGTACAACTCCCTGGCTTATCACAAAGCAAATATTCATGAAACCACCACCCTGGTCAAGAAATAGAACATTAAAACTGGAGCCTGTGCTCCGCAGCGGGAGAGGCCACAACGGTGAGAGGCCCGCATACCAAAAAAAAAAAAAAAAAAAGAAATAGAACATTGCCAAAAACCCAGAAGTTCCTTCTTGCGCCACCTATGGATCAATACCCACTCCCCTTACCTACCATCAAACCTAACAACGAATCTAACTTCCATGGTAATCTCTTCCTTTCCTTTCTTAGTAGGTTTGCTGCCTAAATATGCATCCCTAAACTTTATCATTTAGTTTTGCTTGTGGTTTGAACTTTATATAAACTGAATGGGTTTGTGCCTGGTTTCTTTGGAGTAACACTGTGAGACTCATGTTTTTGTGTACACAATTCTTTCATTTTCATTGCTATATATGTAGGGGTGGGTGTAGCACATTTTCTTTATCCATTTTACTGTTGATAGACATTTGCATTATTTCCAGTTCTTGGCTATGATGAATAATACCGCGGAGCACAGGCTCCGGACGCACAGGCTCAGCGGCCATGGCTTACGGGCCTAGCCGCTCTGCAGCATGTGGGATCTTCCCGGACCAGGGCACGAACCCGTGTCCCCTGCATCGGCAGGCGGACTCTCAACCACTGCGCCACCAGGGAAGCCTGCTACTCTTTTAACCCCGCTTCTCTTCACCTCCAGCCTCCTAAACCTATAGCTCTTCTTGCTCTTTCCTATTTGGGTGTTGGTTGATAAGGATTAGTGAGAACTTCCTAGTCAGGGGCCTCTACAGTAAAAGTTGCTAACATTTATTCAGTGCTAACTATGTGCCAGAAATGCTTCTAAATGCTTTCCAAGTGTTCGGTCACTTAATTCTCTCAACAATATTGTGATGAAGGTATCCATTTTACAGATAAGGTAACTGAGGCACTGAGAGGGGAAGATGCTTACTCAAGGACACAGTTAACAGATAGGGGAGCCATAGTTTGAATCCAGGCTTTACTCCAGAGCCTGCACTCAGACATTACGACTTGCTCAAGATACTGAAAACCTTCAGCGAGGCTGAACAGTGGATTATGAGTTTCCAGGGGACTAAGAGGGGTTGTGATTTGATGTTTTTAACACAGAATCCCTAAAATCACAAGTGATGTCTATTTGGCAGACTGGCCAGGCCTTAGAGATTACGGCCTTTGGCTTACATTTGAACAGACTGCTGTTCTTCTGAACAAACGGTCTGGCATTTTTAAGGTTGGTTTATTACATGTCTAAAGACTGGATTCACTTATATCTTTCTTATTCCTGTTCTGATCTGGTTCCCAAAAGATGGCTGTGAACTTGAGAAGGGAGGAGTGTCTTCTTATTCATCTTTGTGTTTCCACAGTCTCCAGCCCTTAGGCTTAGTAGGTGCTCACTAAATGTTGGTCCACTGGAATTAAACCCCTTTAGTCTGTATCAGCCACCTTGAATTATGGGCCATGGTAAAGGATCCCCTCTGGGACCACCAGGTAACCCTGTTCTGCTTGGCATTGACCTTTTTCTCTTTTTCCCTGCACACAGAAGCATTTTTTTCTTTATTCTGATTTAATGTGTGTGCGGGGGTTGGTTCTCTCTGATAACTACAACAGAGAACATATTATGCATTTTTGATTACATCTTTTGAATGTATGAGTAGAAAGGACTAGAAAATTTACCCTTCATTGCTAATTGCTTGCCTTCAATTTAAAGAGTAAACTAAATCCTGTTATTCTAGCTCAATCTATTTTATCTATTCTTTCAGATGCTTTCCTCTGTCATATCTTTCCTTTTTCTCCCTGTATCATTTTTCTTTTTTTTTAAGTTCTCAGCACAACCTCCAGGCTTGACCAGCATTCCTGTGTGCTCTCAGACTCCACCAAAGAAGAGGCGGATTGCTCTTCAATGATTTTATTATTATTTTAAAATTATTTATTTATTTATTTACCTATTTTTTGGCCATGCCGCGTGGCTTGTGGGACCTTAGTTCCCCGACCAGGGATTGAACCCGGTCCCTCAGCAGTGAAATTGCAGAGTCCTAACCACTGGACTGCCAGGGAATTCCATCTCTCTGTACCTTTTAATGAGCATTGCAGATCATTCATTTTGTACAACTTCTGATCCCCACCTTTTGGACAAACTTAATACCCATGCAAATATGAGTTTAAAGATTGAGGCACACTGACCGAACTCCCTAATCCCAGGCATCCCCAGGAGGCTACTGTCTCTCTTGAACAACCTTATCTCTGAGAGACCCTAGGTTCCTGGAATAGGGCAGATTCTGCTTCAGAAAGGAAATGTAGTCATACTCAGAACATCCCCTAGGCCAACCCAGAGCAGCCAGGGGTCTTCATTCCAAGGTTGGCTCTGAGCAGATCTGCTCTTCTCCAGACCCGCGCATGAAGCAGACTGACCTGCCGCCTGTGGGCATTCCAGCCCGTGCCTGCTGTGGACAGCCTCACTGTCTTCAGACCTCTCTGCTGGTATGTTTCCAACACTTTCACAAGAAAATTCCTAAGTCACTTCCTCCATGTGGCCTTCCTCCGATCAACCCCAAAGATCTGTGAGACCTCCTTTATTCTGTATCCCATCATCATCTAAATCCCAAAATTTAATTAAGGATTTTCCAGACTTCTTCTTTAGAATCTTTTCTGAAACAAATGGATTTGTGAGGATCTGGAAGTCATATATAAGCTTTCCTACAGTTATAGACTTTAAATGAAGTTTGGCTTCTATATTATATTGACACCTGTGAATCTGTTGCTTAATATCAATAAAAGCTCCCCAGACTCTCTGAGTGTGATGCTTTTCTTTCCAAAGGCACAGACCTAGGCTTCCTGGTGTCATCCTTCTGTATATAGCTGTGCTCAGGTCAGCGGTGATGGTCAGCAGCCTGCCCGGGGTGAGAGTCTCCCTAAAAGGGACCCCAGAAATTGATCTACCTTTCAAGAGGCTCCATCAGCATCCAGAAACACTGTACCCTATCTCGAAAGGCATCGGTCCTGCTGCTCTGCAAATCAATGTTCTCCAGGCCTCATTTTGGCAGCGTGGGCCCTGGAAGTCTTTCTGTGCTGTACTTCTGTAGCCTTCCTTCTTGTGCACCCGCACTGCAACCTCTGCAACTTCCCCTTACTTGGCGCTGGGATTTCAGGACCTAGGAATTTTCCACGATGTCCTTCTACATGCTTTTCATCGGCAGGCCTGGGCTGGCATGTCACACAAGGCTAGCTCCTTCGGCCAACCCCCTCTGCTTAGTCAGTGGCAGCTCCGCAAATGCTGGAGGGATGACTCAATGCACGGGAGTGTGTCCTAAATACTGCATTTGAAAGTGATAGTTTTCCTGAGCTTCTCATGACAATGACTAACCTCTCTGAATGTTTCTTTATGCCTGTGAATAGCTTATCGAAACGGATTAAGCATCCTTTTATGCATGTTCTTAGTAATACTGGCAATATAGTTCTTTTTGTTTGTTATGGAAATAACCCAAATTGGGAAAGGTAGCTTTAAAACTCCCCCGCTAACCAAAGCATGATCAATTGGGGAAAAAATTTTGAATTCTTTTCTTTTTCTTGTGAGAGGCATGGGAAATAATAGGAAAGGGAAAGTGGGGAGCACCACTCATCAAAAAAATATTTTAAGAAATGTGCTGGCTTCTATTTCAGGAAGGTTTACATCAACACTGTTAACAGACAAATGAAGGAAAAGGAAATGTGGATCATTGGTATTGGTACTTTTCAGAAAGGCTGATTGATAATATTTTCTTGTATTTGAGATAATCAAGGACAGAAAGCAATGTCACAGGATGTGAATTACTCCTCATGACGGTGAGGAAGGTGCCTATTTTCTGTCTGTTGTACAGTATGTCTGGGAAGTCCCTCCCACACTGAGTCCTTGGTCTTTCTTCCTCTGACCCTTTCACATGACTTTGACTCCTTATTGGCAGGGCCTTTTCCTAAGATTCTTTTGCTGATAATCCAGTCATGCTGTTCTCACACAAAGGCGAGTACTAGAAATAGGCATGTCAGGCTATGACACAGCCTTCCTCCTCCTTTGAAGGGGTAATGACCTTATTCAAGATGCTTTTATTAGGTCTTCTCCGCAAGTTACCGGAGAAAAGTCATTGCATTTCATTCACACAACCATGCTGCCACTGCCAGTCTGGGTGGTTCTTCCAAGTCTCGGTCAACCCCCGTTTTACATGGCTGAGGCGAGGTAAGAAGTTGGACAATGAATTGTAATAACCTGGCTGATTTCTTACTTTGATTTAAAAAAAAACAAAACTAAGCATTATTATTTTTTTCTGCCTGTAAAAGTAGTCATTCCGACCGTAGAAAATACAGGGAAAACATAAAGAATAAAATTAAAATCCCACAAAATATCATCGTTATTAAATTTTGGTATTTTTCCTTCTATATCTGAGTTAAGTTATCTTGTCCCACTGGATGGGTGGGACCAACAAAAGAATTTTCTTTTTCTGTTATGGCCAAATCTACTGTTTCAACCTGGGAGGATCTGTCAGTTTTCTCATAGTGTGCATCACAGAGTTTAAAACTACTTGGAAATACAGCCCAAGCTGGCTGTGCTTCTTCACCTGGTACCTGGCAGTCAGGACTAGAAGCTGGTGACACTTCTTTAATTAAAGAACTGAAGGAGGGAAAAAACAAAAACAAAAACAAACAAAAAAAAAACAAACAAAAAAAAACAACTGAAGGAGAAGTCTGAACCAACTTGAACTTCCTCTGCAACCTCAAGGGCACAGGTTTCTTTCGAAAGTATGAAAGCCACTGTCTGTAAGTTATCACCTTTTCTCTCACTTTCTCGTGGTTTCATTGACGTGTGATCAGCAGAGTTCACATCAGGCACCTCTTCAGGCTCAATTATTTCTTCCGCTGTCTCCTGAAGCTCTAAGCAGGGTAACGGGGCCTCCTGCTGCTGCTCCATTTCACCAGCGGATGCTTCTTCCCAGGGACTCGTGGGCGGTGATATGGTGAGAGTGAGGTCAAGGTCAGAATCCTCCTCTGATAACTCGAGGCTGACTTCCTCTCTATTCACAGATAGGCTGGTTTGTTTGGTAAATGCAGAATTAAATGTTTCAAAACTCATGTGTTCACTGTTTAGACCACTCTTGTCATTCTTTAGTTCTGAAGAGCCATCCGAAGCATTCCTCACTGATGGGATGCAGTCAAGTGAATCTTTTTCTTCCAAGGGATCAGAAGCTGACGATGAGACTACTTCTTCAAGCTGGGACGACTCTACAGTGTCTTCCGAAGAGATGCTGGAGAGACTCTGGGTCGACAGAAAACATTCTTGAGAGAGCTTCATTTCTTCTCTGGGTAACAAATAACTAGAACTTTTAACTAGTGATAATGCCTCTGTTACAAGGCAATTATCAGACGGCGATGGTGAGCCTGCAACAGCCTGCCCTTTCTGTAATGAACACATTTCTTTAGCAAGTATCTCTCTACTCACTGAGAAGGCACAAAGGTACTTAGCGCCTTGTTGTCCTGACATTGCCAGAGAGGGAACGTCCCTAAGACCCTGTGTCTTTTCAAATGCGGACACAGGATGTCTAAGGCTTGTAGCAGGTGATACTTGTTTAATCAACTCCACATTAAAGGGTGTAGGTTTATCAGCTCTGTTTACAACTTCTGTCTGTATCGGTGCATAGGCATTTTTTTCAAAACTGAATGTAACTCGTTCCAGATTAATCACTCCATACTCCGTATCATCCTCCCCTTCCAAGGATGACTGACATTCTTTGATTATAAGGCTGCTATGCTGGATAAAGCCCTGCAAAGCACCTGTTTTTGTTTGCATTTTTGCATGAAAAACATCAACTTTGCTTTCAAGGGTGCTGTACACAGACTTTTGAAAAATCATTGACGGATTGCTGATCCCATCGTAAGTCCTGGCGAATGTGGACTGTGTGACAGTATCATTATAAGATGTCACCTGTGTGCCATCAAGTGGCTCAAAGGTTTTATCTTCAGCAGGAATAGAAGATCCATTAGTTTGGGTACTTCCAATGCTAGAAAGCACCAGATTAGAGGTCTCTAGTTTATCTGATGACTCTTGTTCGGCTTTCCCCCCAATTATCTGAAATGATAAAAGCAAAAGAAATAAATTAATTTAAAAAATCAAGGGCCAAATAGATCTTTTTTTCAAGCATTTACATATGTGAAGAACAGAACAGACAAAGATCAATTTTAGTTTGCTCTGTTCTTTTGAATCTTCATAGGGTAGAGATCAAGCAAATCCCTCTCTTCTTAGGCTTAAAATACCCCCCAAATAGGAATTTGTTTTACCTAAATACACACACACGAGAACTCCAAAACTTTCTTAGTTGCACAGCCTTGTTTTTTTTGTTTTTTTTTTAATGGACTTTTGGGAAGAAAAGCGGCTAGACCACTGGCAATTTAAAGACTTGAAAATGCAGACTGTTTGCTAAATAGCATCACTTAATTCAGAAATGCAGCAGTAGAGGAAAAAGTGCTCAATTAATTTAAATTATTTTTAGTAAGATTAAAAGATAATCTTTAAAGCAAAGAATAACTTATTTTAAACACCAGCTTTCAATTAGACTATAAATGCACTGTCATCTGGAATGTTCCCATGAGGAAACACTAA